>NW_017309169.1:31813-33478 GCF_000935625.1 Nanorana parkeri | reverse complement strand
GCAGAAACCTGACCGGATCCGCTCTGCATTTGGTGTGAACAAGGCCTAAGCCGGCATCTCTTAAGCAGGCCATACACCTATAGATTTTCGATCGGAAATTTTTGTTGCTGCCGTGAACCTTCTTTCGATTCTAGCTCAAATAGCCCATCATGCACAGACCAATGTTGATTTCAATAATCGTTCTAACTCACCGAATTGCGTTGATTTTCATTTGCGCATGTGCAGTGTTCTTGTTGCGTTTTGTTTCCGTATGAAAACGCCACTAATTCATTGATTTTTGTTCTAATCGAAAAAAGGTTTTCTGGCCTCAACCTCCAAGAAAATTTGGCCAGAAGTACAGTAGAAAAAATAGCTGGGCTCCCATCAACTGATCGATTATCATTCGAAAGACCATTCGTGGATGATTTCCGAATGATAATCTATAGGGGTATGGGCAAGGCTGGATTTACTCTCTCTGCTGCCCCAAGGCCAGGTTCCCCAATGTGCCCCCCTGACCGCCAAGCCCCCCCTGGACAAGTGCAGACCAATTGCAGGCTGCATACACGTGATCTCTGCAAAATCGCCGAGATCACTTGTACAAAACAAGCGGC
Source organism: Nanorana parkeri (assembly GCF_000935625.1). Lineage (NCBI taxonomy): Eukaryota > Metazoa > Chordata > Amphibia > Anura > Dicroglossidae > Nanorana > Nanorana parkeri. The sequence continues at coordinate 32,888 of NW_017309169.1, read as the reverse complement.
GGCTTCCCTGCTGTACATTTAGCTCTGCTTCCCCAAAGCAGGGCTAAATGTAGAGAACAACTACCGGCCTGGAGCTCGGAACTGCATGTCCCGGGCATCGGTAGATAGGAATTCCACACCCCATGCTGCCCCTCTACTCCCTGCTGCCCCGAGGCCCGGCCTTAGTTGGCCTTGTGGGAAATCCGGCCCTGGGTATGGGCACCTTAAGGGTAACATTAAGGGAAGGCAGGTGTGCCTGAGGCCCCCTATGCGGCCAAAGCGTCACAGGTTGTTAAGAGTTCTAAGCACCTGTGATGCTCTGGCCAGAGCATCCTGCTCAGCTCCTGGCAACCAGTGATGTAACTGCACTGTTCTAGTTACAAGGTGTTAGAGGGTCTGCACACGTGTTAATCCTTCTTTTCACATGGTTATTCCAGTTTGACATAGATGGCCTCTTTCATCCCTCTTTCAATGTATTGATGCCAAGGGATGGGATTATATCCACATAGGTACCGCAGACACTTTAATCCAATTACCATTAAATGTGTGCAGGTGTTAAAGTTGTGGAACTACCCTGTTCTAGTTACAAAACCCCATCCTCTGGTGTTAGAATTAGGTCTGCACAGGTGGTAATCCTTCTTTTCACATGGTTCTAGGTGTGAATTGTGATCAAATCGCCAGGGTAGAGATGCTAAAATGGTATTATATGTGGAAGACAGATGGCGGTGAAGGCCCCCACCCCTGTATAGGATTGGTTGTTCCAGTTTGACATAGATGGCCCCTTTCTTGCCACTTGTGAACGTCCTGACACCAAGGGAGGGGATTGTGAGATTAGAAAAGGGTGGTGCCACAACTTTCACACCTCCCAACCTGTTCTTGAGAAGTCAACATCTACCTGGACACATTCCATGGTGATTAGATTAAGGTGCATGCGGTACCTCTGTAGATATAAATGCCAGCCAGCCTTCGGCAGCTTAGTATATAACCCCCGTAATCTTTTAATTTCAACTGTTATTTTTGGCTTGCTTTCTGCTTTAACAAAACCAATGCATTATGATTGGGCCATTGACCCCCCGGCCCGGCTTCATAAACAGCA
>NW_017309169.1:13158-30225 GCF_000935625.1 Nanorana parkeri | reverse complement strand
ACAGAGGTTTGGATACACGTCTTCTGCAAAGGATGTGTAAGCCGCACTGCCGCGCCAAGGCACCTCTTATAGTGCGGTCCTAACTCTAAACTATGAGAGTCTCCATCTTGGAGCACATGGGGGCAGAAGATATCAAATTGGGTGCAGGCCTGTCAGGAGGACGCCCCACCTCCTTAAAGGTACAGAAACACACAAGGGATCCCGCACATCCCATTGGCAGCTGAGAAACCCCATGCGTCGCTGCACCAAATCGGTAAAGCAAAACAAACGACAAACGCACTCAACAATTTGTTACCAGTTATACAGTAAGGTGCACACGAAATGGGCTTTGAACAGTAGAACAGTAGAAAGGCATCATGGCACACTCACAAACCAGCATGTAAAACAACTTGTCTCACCACTAATCCAATTACTTAATCCAATTACCATGAAATGTGGGCATTTAGATGTCGGTTGTCTATGAACAGGTTAGGAGTTGTGAACAGGGCCGTCCCTATAATGAGACAGCCTAAGGGCTTGTTCACACCAAGCGCAGAGCAGATCCAGAGCAGAGCAGGTGCAGACCGGATCAAAACTGAGTCCAATGTATTCCTATGGTATTTTGAGCTCCAGTTCACATCGCAGCGTGCAGATCCAGAGCAGGTGAAAAAACTGCGGGAAGCCCTATTTTACCTGCTCTGGATCTGCTCTGGAACGCATCAAAAACGCATGCAAAACGCAAAAACGCATCAAAAACGCATGCAAGTGCCTGAAAGCCATTGTTAAAGCCCAATCGGCCCGGAACGCATCAAAAACGCGGCAAAAACGCATCAAAAACGCGGCACAACCCACTGCACTGCGTGTGCAGAAACCTGACCGGATCCGCTCTGCATTTGGTGTGAACAAGGCCTAAGCCGGCATCTCTTAAGCAGGCCATACACCTATAGATTTTCGATCGGAAATTTTTGTTGCTGCCGTGAACCTTCTTTCGATTCTAGCTCAAATAGCCCATCATGCACAGACCAATGTTGATTTCAATAATCGTTCTAACTCACCGAATTGCGTTGATTTTCATTTGCGCATGTGCAGTGTTCTTGTTGCGTTTTGTTTCCGTATGAAAACGCCACTAATTCATTGATTTTTGTTCTAATCGAAAAAAGGTTTTCTGGCCTCAACCTCCAAGAAAATTTGGCCAGAAGTACAGTAGAAAAAATAGCTGGGCTCCCATCAACTGATCGATTATCATTCGAAAGACCATTCGTGGATGATTTCCGAATGATAATCTATAGGGGTATGGGCAAGGCTGGATTTACTCTCTCTGCTGCCCCAAGGCCAGGTTCCCCAATGTGCCCCCCTGACCGCCAAGCCCCCCCTGGACAAGTGCAGACCAATTGCAGGCTGCATACACGTGATCTCTGCAAAATCGCCGAGATCACTTGTACAAAACAAGCGGCGGCTTCCCTGCTGTACATTTAGCTCTGCTTCCCCAAAGCAGGGCTAAATGTAGAGAACAACTACCGGCCTGGAGCTCGGAACTGCATGTCCCGGGCATCGGTAGATAGGAATTCCACACCCCATGCTGCCCCTCTACTCCCTGCTGCCCCGAGGCCCGGCCTTAGTTGGCCTTGTGGGAAATCCGGCCCTGGGTATGGGCACCTTAAGGGTAACATTAAGGGAAGGCAGGTGTGCCTGAGGCCCCCTATGCGGCCAAAGCGTCACAGGTTGTTAAGAGTTCTAAGCACCTGTGATGCTCTGGCCAGAGCATCCTGCTCAGCTCCTGGCAACCAGTGATGTAACTGCACTGTTCTAGTTACAAGGTGTTAGAGGGTCTGCACACGTGTTAATCCTTCTTTTCACATGGTTATTCCAGTTTGACATAGATGGCCTCTTTCATCCCTCTTTCAATGTATTGATGCCAAGGGATGGGATTATATCCACATAGGTACCGCAGACACTTTAATCCAATTACCATTAAATGTGTGCAGGTGTTAAAGTTGTGGAACTACCCTGTTCTAGTTACAAAACCCCATCCTCTGGTGTTAGAATTAGGTCTGCACAGGTGGTAATCCTTCTTTTCACATGGTTCTAGGTGTGAATTGTGATCAAATCGCCAGGGTAGAGATGCTAAAATGGTATTATATGTGGAAGACAGATGGCGGTGAAGGCCCCCACCCCTGTATAGGATTGGTTGTTCCAGTTTGACATAGATGGCCCCTTTCTTGCCACTTGTGAACGTCCTGACACCAAGGGAGGGGATTGTGAGATTAGAAAAGGGTGGTGCCACAACTTTCACACCTCCCAACCTGTTCTTGAGAAGTCAACATCTACCTGGACACATTCCATGGTGATTAGATTAAGGTGCATGCGGTACCTCTGTAGATATAAATGCCAGCCAGCCTTCGGCAGCTTAGTATATAACCCCCGTAATCTTTTAATTTCAACTGTTATTTTTGGCTTGCTTTCTGCTTTAACAAAACCAATGCATTATGATTGGGCCATTGACCCCCCGGCCCGGCTTCATAAACAGCATAAATCCCACGGATATCTTTTTTCACCACTTATCTCATCGCTCTATATGCAAGTTGGCTCCGCAAACTCTCGAACAAACAGTTGCCCATTTCTCTAACTAAGCCATATAGCTGCTCTGCGAGGTATTATGGCGCGGAAGGCGCGTGCTCGGCATAGACAAGTGGATATCCGCTCTTGAGATCCTGCTATTATCATCCCCACCCAATTAAAATGCTGGCGGAGTTTACATCGGGCAGATAGGAACAAGCGGGAGAAGCCCCGTCAACATTTATGCACGGCGTACGTCAGAAGACACCTTCCAGTTACCTGAGCAGCGATAATTCATGAATTCATTTAAACGTCTCCTCGCATCCAAACCGGCGAACTCCCGACTGCAGATTGCTGTGCATATGTTTACTCGAATGTGTTATGAATGATAATCACTTTTTATTTGTATGTATTTTTACATGCCACGTACCTGTATAAATGATCAGATAAAGCCGAACACAAAAACGAATACTTTGGCTCACTGGGGGGAGAAAATGATAATCAGGTGACTGCTATTGATCGTAAAGAACTCCTGAATCTCTCCGTACAAAGTATCAAAACCTGGAAGAAATTGTTCTATTACTATAATATATTGTAATATTTTACTTCAATGTATACAAGATAAATCCATATATAGCAAGAAAAAAAACGGTATTTTTTAAAAGTTTTTTTTTCATTGATTCCTGTCCCCCAGGGCAGTACCCGGATCCCCATACACTTTTTATGGGCAATAACTTGCATATAAGCCCTCTTAAAGGGGACAATTGTTTTGGAAAGTTCTACCCCCATAGACTTGCATTGAGTTCGAGTTCGGATTCAAACTTTTGGGATGTTCTAAAGTTCGAATTGGAACCGAACTCGGGCCTGTTCGGCTCATTACTACTCCGGTCCCAGAACACTTGGATTGAGCACAGAGGCACAGGGGCACGGAGGGGCAATAGTGCCAATGGATGATGAATCCAATGAGCAGTGAAAGCGGCGATGTGCCTATCGAGCCTGGGGGGGCCCAGTATCCTCCAACACAGTCCCGGCAAGATGGTGGGGCTTGATGGCCGCCGGATACCATCAGATCGGCACCCCGTCTCTGCGCCGGGAGTTTCGAGTCATCTGATCATCCGACACTCCCGGCACAGAGATGGGGGGATCCTGCCGGATACCATTGGACCGCTATCCGGCGGGCCCCCCCCCCCTCCTCTGCGCCAGGAGTGCCGAGTCATCTGATCATCATGACACCCCCGGAACAGAGATGGGGGCGGGGTCACTGGCTGCCGGATACTGAACCCGACACTTGGCGCAGAGATTTGACCTGAAACTGAGGAGGGAGCCGGGGAATGAGGAGGCACATCATGGAGCAGCGATGGGGCCTCGGCCGTGAGGACCCAGCAAGCAGCCGCCTGAGCACAGGGGCGCGCTGTCTCCCACAGACACTGGAGTGTTTTTCTGCAGCCTCCCCCACCAGGAAAGAGTTAAAGACCAGCCATAGGTGAAGGTAAATAATTCATTAAAATTATTATTATTTGTAGCCTAACTGATGGACATGCTGTATAAAGTACTGCTGGCATTTGTAGTGCTCTATAGCAGGTGCAGCAATGCAGAATGGCACCCTCAATAGAGGACTACAAATCTCAACAGTACTTTATACAGCAATGCTATGGTGTAGATTGGGGTGGTTTGTGGGGTTTTGTTTTTTTTTTGGAGGGGGTCCAAAGAAAAAAAAATTTGCACCAGGGCCCTTTGTTCCTTATGTACGCCAGTGCAGGTAACTGATGCAGGAGAACACACGACAGGATGGATCTTCAATGGGCCCAGGTCAGATGAGCTGGAGAGACAACAAGCAGACAGCAAGGCACCAGGACATGAAGAAGGAGGATCATCTGGAACAGGCCAAGGTCATCAACATGTGAGCAACGCAGTACCAAGGATGAGGCAGAATTGATAGTCAGGAGCAAGCCGAGGTTCAGGGCACAGGAGAGAAGCAAAAGGTTAAGCCAAGCCGGGTCAGTAACTGATAATCATATCAGGATACAAGGAATGCAGGAATACAGGGTGCTAACAAATCTGACAGCATAGGAGGATTGCAGGTCACAGCCTTTATAGCCCAGAGGGTGCCAAAAGTTCAATTGACGCATCGGCGCATGCCCGTGCATACACGGCAATGCGCGCGCACACACTCGAGCGCACGTAGACACAGACACTGCACCTGGTACAGCTCTATGAGCCACACCAGGCGCATGCACATGTGCAAACTGCTGAACATAAACTTTAGCTCTGGCTTCCTGACAAAGGGTCAGTAGACGTGTCGTGTGATATTGGTTTGAGTAATACCATCATGTTTCTCTAGTCTTAGCTTCCTCAGGGGAAGCGCTCTCACACATAAACTATCAATAGACAAAAAAAAACAGAATCAAGAATAACTGGAAAATAGCACAAAACATCACATCATATTAGGTACATGGTGACAAAATGTATCCACATCCATCTTAAATAGCATTCTTTATGTCATAAAGAATAGGGGTGCCAAGGATAAGTATCCACCATCACCTAATATAGGCTGGGGGAGGGCACACATCATGAATGTCCAATTGATTTTAACATTTTATGACTTTAACTTGTAGATGCAATAGAATGTTGGATTTTAGATTGAGTTTGTTACGTGTTTTTGGGCTATCTCTGAAAAAAAAAAAAAAACATTCTTCAATTCTTCATATACATAATCTGTTAATTTATTTATCTCTTTGGGGGTGAGGTACCCGCAACCAGGGACGTCTGTGTATGTGAGATCGGAGTTGCTTCATATAGATTTATGCACATTAAAATAGTATCATATTCCAAAGCAGTAGAAGCACTTTCAAGCCCTCATTCACCTTTGTAGCTGTAGGCATTGTGGAGGAATTAATCTTCAAATTAACAACAAAGGCACTGAAATCACAGCTGGTTTTTATTTTGAATGGCATTTGTGCTGCAGTGTGGCACAAAACACACTCCCATGGATAGAGTTGTCAAAAAAGGGCTGCTTGGGGTGCATTGGCAACACATGAACAGGCTGCCCTAAAACAACACATGCTATTGTGCAACATATCATATGTTAAGGTGCATGTCCCTACGCTATTCGCCACCTGAGATGACCGGGCGCGCGCGGGTTAGGAGGAGTGTTGGCGGTAGTTCTGTACTGCTGGGGCATATTACCAGGGTAGGGAGGGTGGTACTAGTGGTGCACAGTGGGGTGGGGGGCAGCGTCCAGCATTCCGTCAAGCCCCCTGACATCACTGGTTGCCAGGAGCTGGGCAGGACGCCAGCCAGAGCATCCCGTGACATCTTTAGATGCCATCAAGCTGGGTGGGATGCTGTATATAGTGTCACAGGTTGATAAGAGCTTTTAGCAACCTGGAATGTTCTGGTGTGAAAGGGGTCAGCAGGTGTCTCCCCACGTGACCCAATAAGATGCAACCGCCCTGGTAATGTACACGCAATAACTCAACAACAAATGTGAGCACGGCCTTATTGCACGGTAAGAAAATATAAATTCTTTAATATCTGTAGTCTGGGAACAGGTACAATTTACCTTTAAGACTGCCTACCATTGCCATAAGTAAGAGTGCTGGTGGTAGGGTTGCCACCTGTCCGGGTTTAACCTGGACAGTCCGGTTTTGTAGTCTTGTATCCGGGTGTCCAGCCAGCAGCCACAAGACACTCAGTGCCAACACCGGCACTTTAAATTTTCTGACAGGTCCTCGGCAAGCACAATTTCTGGCATCGGCCTGAACCCGGATATTTCTCTGAGCTATGGGCAGCCTCTATCTGTTTACAGGTGCCCACATCTCAAAGGAAGATCCAGTTTTCAGGCAGATGCGGCCACCCAAGATCACGCTTGCTGGGGAATTTGGCAGCCGCATCTGTGATTGCTCCTCCTTCTCCGGCTCTCTCACACCGTGCTGCCCCCCCCCGGTGAGACATCATAGCCCAGACAGCCCTGAGAGTCGCACAGCCCACCTGAGTGTTGCACAACCCACCTGAGAGCCTGCACAGCCCATCTTAGAGCTTGCACAGGCCACCTGGAGACATCAGGGTGCCAACCCAAAACAACACAGAATATGTAGCTTCATATTATTTTGTATTGCTGTATAATGTATTGCTGGAATTTGTAGTTCTCTATAGCTGGTCTCCTTACTCCCTCTCCTGGCTGCCTCTCCTCGCTCTCTCCTCCATATTCTCATTAAAAAATTGTCGGGTTTCTTTCGAAGAAAAGGTGGCAATCCTAGCTGGTGGAGCTAAAACCGTCCTTTGTAGTTCTGTAAAAAATAAGTCAAGGCAACTGGACTTGTTGTATTTTTCTTGAAGATGTTTCATTGGTCATCCAACCAGCTTTCTGAATTCAGAAGAAAGACCCTCCTTTGTAGGGAAGTTATTGGTCCATGGGACATCCTGAAACGATTGGTTTATGTATGCACATCCAACCAGTCTCCCACGTTCATGCACTGCTTTACAGATCGGCATTCTCTGAATACGTAACTGAATCAGAAGCTTATGAGCAGCCCATTATACCCCAGTCATACCATCTTTCCATTACTTTACCAAGCTAGACTAAGCTGCATGGATTCTAATGCTCGAATATAATTTATCAGGCATGGTCCACGACAAGTGAAAAATCCCCTCTAAAATAATTACTTATAAGACATACAGATAAATCCTAATTTTTTTTATTGATCATTGTTTTCACTTTAATGTGTAATATGAGAAGCAGGAAAGGTGATGAGGACAGAAAAATAATCCGTGTTACACATCCCATTATCCTTCGTGCGAAAGCGCGGCGTGTTTAAAGATAATTGCTGCGGAATACAAGCTGCAAGGCTGGATCCTTTTTATATATTTTTTTCTTTCATTTCAGGAACAAATAGCCAAGAAGCCAGGAAAAGCATTTATTTACCAAAGAAAGAAAATTATGATATGATTACTAAATCAGCACTACATTGTTTTAATAAGGTTTACGACAACAGAGCTGTATACGGCACAGATATGGAACGCACTGAATTTTCTTAAACAGGAAATATATCCATGTATTTTATTTTAATTTTGTGTACATATAATATATATATATATATATATACACACAGTAAACTCCCCGTTATCTGGCATCCACAGGGATTGGTAGATTCCGTGTAAATTTAGGGGGTCATTCACTAAAGAGCCAAAGGATCCAGCCGTAGCTTGGGCTGATCCTTTGGCTCGCTTCGGCCGCCGGTGCCCTTCGGTTCAGTCTTACATCACTGGCCAGCAACCTAAGAGCAGGTGGGGCCAGTGATGTAAGAAGAGGCGGGGCCCGTTGATAGAAGAGGAGGCGGAGCCCAGTGACCACGGAGGCGGACAGGTAAGAGGTGTGCAGCCCATCTGAGACCATGCAGAACCCACTATAGAGAGTCTATGGTGGGCTCTGCAGGGTCACTCTCTGTTGGGCTGTTTGGTACATCAGGTGGGCTCTGCAAGTGGCATAACTAGCAATCATGGGGCCCCATACAAAATTTTGCTATGGGGCCCTGTGATTTCTAGTTACGCCCCTGACAGCAGCCAACAGGATACAGCAGATGAAAGAATAGACGGTATTTGAAGGTCAAGGATAAAAATGTTTCCAAGCTAGCATGTACATGTGGTCCTGTTATAAGCAGCCATGACACTCTAAAAGTTCTTGAGCAAGAAAGAGGAAATACATCATAGATAGGAGGAAACACAGAAAAACATTGTGCAATAACCCAAAACGACCACAAGATGTCAGTATAATAATCAGCTATACTATAACAATGAGCAAATGGCTCAAGGAAATTAACGATGTGATTCTCATTTCACATTATTATGAATATTAACTATGGCTATAAATTGTGTGATACTTTATAACTGTGTAACAGCACATAGGAGCTTCCATCAGCACAGCAAAAAGCTGCAATAGTTGAATATGTGATCTGGAGACTGGAGCTCCACATGCAGGTCAGATAGAATACTGCATAATACTTCACAGTTGCCTGTTTGCCAAAAAAGAAAATTATATTTATTTGTTTATTTATTTATTTATTTTGCAGCCCAGAGCAGAAAGTGCTTTTAACCCTTTCTTTTATTTGAATGCAGCAGGTTACAGCAGCCAACAGGATACAGCAGATGAATGAAAAGACGGTATTTGAAGGGTCAAGAATGATAATGTTTCCAAGCTAGCATGTACATGTGGCCCTGCTATAGGCAGCCATGACACTAAACAACTAGTTGGAGAAGAAGGGCGGTACATTACACACAAGGGGAGGGAATGCAGAAAAAGTGCAATAACCAACATGCCCACAAGATGGCAATATATTAACCAGCTATTAATGGCACTGAACGAATGGCATAAGGAAAATTAACTGTAATTCTCAATTCCCAGTAATATGAATATTAACCGTGGCTATGCATTGTGTCATATTCTTACAACTGTGTAACAGCACACTGCCCTAGATGTACCTCAGCACAAGGAAAACATATTCACATGTTCTGAAGATGCCTGAAACTGCTTTGGTACTGGCATAATGTGTGTGACAATATTAACTGTGCATTTCAACTTCTCTGTACTCCTGAGGACTGATCTCTTTGGAAGCTTCCCTTTGATGATCCTCAACTTAACCCATCTGTGGCTGGACGTACAGTGTATGTCTCCCGTCACGAAGGGGTTAAGATATCGGTACCAAGATTTCCTGGCCAGGAAAACTTTTGTGCAACATTGGCTCTCTAACCTCACACCTCTTTGAATAGAACAAGTGAACTCCATCCTGTACCTGGAAAGCCTGAGCTATGTGCGTAGAGGTAGCACTCCAAAAGTTGAGAAGATCTAGCTTGGGTGTCTCAATAACCCTATTCTTGCACCTATCTGCTTTAGTTATTATTGTTGTACAGGATTTCTACAACACAGCACTTTATAATGTAAAGGAAGACATAACAGTTAGAATACAAAGACAACATGGTTAGGAGTGCCCTGCCTATGAGATCTCATCAGCTAAAGAGGAGGGGCAAGTACAGGGTCAGATTTACTCTCTCTGCTGCCCCAAAGCCAGGTTCTTCAATGCATCCCCCTACTCGCCAAACCCCCCCCCCCCCCCCCCCACGACGGTATGCGCCCCCCCCTTTCCCCCCCCATGGAGAATGGCAGACCTGCAGGCCGCATACAAAAAAAAGCGGCTGCTTCCCCGCTCTACATTGAGCTCTGCTTGCCCAAAGCAGGTCTAAATGTAGAAAATAATTACCCGGAACTGCATGTCCCAGGCATCGGGAGATAGGAATTCCACATCCCTGCTGCCCCTCTACTCCCTGTAGGCCCGATGCTGGGCCTTGGTTGGCCGTGTGGGAAATCCAGCCCTGGGCAAGTGATACAAGAGGTGGTAACTGTGCGGGGATACGTTTTTGAGAAAGTGAAAGTTCAGTTGTTAGGTAGTGGTGGGATAGGCTTCCCTGAATAAATTAGTTTTTAGGGATTGCCTGAAGGGAGACAGAGTAGGAGATAGCTGGACAGGTTGTGGTAGGGAGTTTCAGAGGATGGCAGAGTCTTGGAGGTGGGCATGGGAGGAGAGGACAAAGGAGCTAGACAGCAGGAGGTGTTGGGAAGCAGAGATGGTAGTTAGGGTGATAATTTGAGACAGGGCTGGAGATATAGTCGGGGGCAGAATTGTGGATCACTTTGTAAGTGGTTGTTAACAGCTTGGGTGGCTAAATGACCCTATACTTGTACCTTCCACTCTAGTTATGAACAGACTCTCTTGAAATCTGAAACTTTAGATAGCTAGATTGCTGATCTACATCCCTGGTCACACATTATGTATTGTAACTACTTTATACGTTTGATAGAATAAAGATTACACGGACCACGGCTGTCCTTCAATCCTAAACACAATCATTTATTGATGAATCTCGTCTCATGAACAATTAAACCATCTCTTCGTTCTCCTTCATGCAATTGCACAATACATTAGATTTCTGTACCATACTTCATGGTTGTGTTGGAGTTCTGCACTATCTACATTTGTAACAAGAGGATTGAAGGCCGGGTTTTCAAATTCTTCTCGTACTGGAAGCCAAGTTGTCTTGTTTTGTTTGTGTTTTTCTGCTGAATGAAACTTACACAATTAGAACTTTGTTTCTCAATAAAGCATAGCTTGTTGAAAAAGGAGATGAACAGAGAGCATGAAGGCCTTGCTATTCAAATGCAATATTTGAGCCTACACCACCGAGAACCATTTTGTTCTCTTTGTTCCCATTCTGAGGGATATAACAATTTCGATAGTTCCTAAAAATCACCCCTGCTCTTCTCTCCTTAAAGTGGTGGTAAACCACTGTGAGGTGGGTTGGTTTTTGCCATAATGTGGAAGTATGCACAGACTGCTTCCACATTATGGTACACTTACCTCTCGAACGTGTCCTTGGGTGTACGCCATGCATTTTTGGTCCCCTACTCTGTCCCTTGCCACTGCCATTTCTCAAGTTCCAAGGCATCCTCTTTAGCCATTGAGTGGGATGGCCCTGCCATCAGGCCCATTTACACCATCTTAAAGATGCCTTGAACAGTGGCGGAAAAATCGCCATAGTGACCCAGGCAGCCACTATGGGGCTTGGGGCACAGGGGGCACTGGCCAAGACTGGGAACAAAGGGGTCCCCCTGATGCAGGCCGCCTGGGTCGCTATGGCATCGCAGGCTGCTGACTGTCACTGGTGGCTGTGAGGAGGAATGCGCCGCTGTCCAGATCACCAACAACTTGTCAGTAATCTGTGCAGCGGCGCATTCCTCCTCACAGCTGCTGCTGGGTCAGTGAAAGCCAGCAGCTACGGAGGAGGAGGCTGGGCCCGGCGTCGGCAGTGGAGGAGCAGGCGGACAGATAAGAGGTGTAACCAGCCCCCCTGAGACTCTGCAGTGCCCACCATAGATAGTCTATGGTGGGCTCTGCAGGGTCACTCTCAGGTGGGCTGTGTGGGATCTCAGGTGGGCTCAGCAAGGGGTGTAACTAGAAATCACAGGGCCCCATACAAAATTTTGCTATGGGGCCCTGCGATTTCTAGTTACGCCCCTGCCCGTGAATGAGCTGGGTGTGTACATTGATTGTAAGCACCTTGAACACATGGGCTGATGTCAGTGTGCTTTATGTAAAGCGCATCATTAATTGTTGGCACTGTATAAAAACTGTAAAAATAAGCCGGTCTCTATTATAAAAAAAATAAAAAAAAGTTAAAATGATTCTGCAATCCCTTTAGGACTTGTGCACACAATGTTGTTTTCCTGTTCAGCAAATCGCAAAGGCATCTCAATAAACCGCAAAGGTCTAAAGGAGCCCTTTGTGTTCTACCTATTTCTGCTTTTTTTCCTTTTATTGTGTATGTGTGCCTTTAAATGTATATGGCCAGTGCAGCTCACAATGTCATGTTCAACCTTAGACCAGGTTATGACTTTAATATTCATAAACAAGCAGAAAAATAGCTGCCAGGTAAACGTAAATCATAACATGAGAACAACAATGCACAATCGTTAAAATCAATCCAAAACATGAGAAAGCAACATTTCCCCTCTCCAAATATATGTAGTATAGTGAGTAATCAATTATATGGATGTAATGTATATACCCAGCACTGCCTAGTTAGACAATATATTTATTCCTCCTGGCTGCTCAGATCCAGATCTGATTGTATAATATTTGTCTATTTTTCTTCCTGTAATAAAAAGGTAAAATAATAAAGCTAGGGTTAAAGCGGACCTTTACCCATATCTGTAAAATAACAATAAAACACACCTTTAGAAATGTTTAGTAATGACAATCTACAAACACACACGTCTAGATAATTGCCGGCTTTGTATTCATTGAATACCTTATTTCTCTTTTCTTCCCCAGTCTTCTGGCAGTGGCCATGTTTACTAAGGGCAGATTACTAGCTCTCCTTTTACATCCTGGAACCCTTGCACATGTGACTAAGACATGTGGCTAGGACATGTGACCATGCACATCATCACAGGGGAGGAAAATGCCTTTCCCTGAGATCTCATGAGATTATAGTTGAGATTTCCCAGCAATGCTCTGCTGATGACAAGGCAATCCCAGTGTGCATTGCTTTGGCAAAGTGAAGAGATTTTGCCTAGACATATAAGCTGTGGAAAAATTTGGTTTCGGATATTTCGTTATTTCAGGATTCGGATCCGAAATTCAATTCGGTTCGGGGTTCGGATTCAGACAAAATCCAAATTTTCGTTAGTTTCGGATGATTTTACGAATATTCGTTGCGAATACCACGGAAATCCAGATACAGCTATTAATACTAAAGCTGAATCTCCTAAAGAAGAATGGCAGTATCTGGGAAGGGATCGGAGCATTTGGGTGAGTAGGAGTACTCGCCCTAAAATTCTCAGTATTAGCACCAATACCGACTAGTATCGGTATCGGTGCATCCCTACTTATATTGTAACTGTACTTTGTCCCTTTATATTGAATTGCAAACTGTTGGTGTTATATTTTTGCCTACACAGGCGAAAGAGCATTTTTTCATTTCGGTGGACCTCTAATTTTATTTAATTTTTACTTCTTTAACACTTTTTTCATTTTTATTTATTTTTTTAATTTTTATTTATCTGATTCTATTTCACTTTTTTATTTGTTATAATTTTTCTCTACTTATTTGTTAATTTCTTTATTTTTTTAAATCTTACTACGGGGAGCGGGAACTTACCTGCCGCTCCTCTGCTCAGAGAGGCGGCTCTGATCACACCTGTCAGCGCTACCTCTCTCTCCTCCTGGCCGCTCTGAAGCTGCAGCGGCCGGGAGGAGAGAAATGGAGCACTGACAGGTGTGATCAGAGCCGCCACGGCCAGTCGTATTTTTCCGCCCCGCCAACCCTGGCGCCGTCAAGTGGTTGCTTGACCTGTCTATATTGTAGCGCCGGGTCTGTATAAATCCTGAATAATAACAATAATAATAATTTCAGAGGGAAATGAAAACTCTGATCCCTGCTCATCCCTAAATCTAATATGGAGCAGAAAGCAGAATGTGAAAGTAAAAAAAAATTACTAACGTAAATAAAAATGTGTCATGTTTTCCCCAATGTGACAGCGTCCAAAAATGACACACCGTGCAGTCAAATCCCCGGAGCCCGGCTCTTCCACAGATATTCCATTCTCATCATCCTAAATCTCTAGCGCGGTTGGACGGTCTCCGTTGCTTCCGCCCACATACTGATTTGCATGTTGGCGCGCTGAGCGCTTAAACAAACAGGATAACGGTACCTGCTCCGACGCGGTAATATTGTGCTGTGCAGAATGACATGACTTGCAATCTCATCTAACATCTCCTCTTCACCGGCTCTTGTAATGAATTCAATCAATCTCTCCATCCTCTGCATATCTAGGCCACCTCGGCGCAGGGAGATCCGTTGCAGGCGCAGTTCAAATCTAATCGCCGAATGCAAATTGACTCCAGGTATCTCCTTGGCACTTACATCCTCCGAATGATCTTTGCTGCATTTAGAAGTGGTTGTATCATTTATTTTAGGTTACATTAGATGTGACCCCCGATCATTGGGAACTTTAACATGGTAATATCATTTCAGAAGCAGTTCTCTGTATATTTAAAGCTTATATGTTTCCTTCCTTGGCTCCTCCCACTCATTAACATACCTTATTATAGAAATCACTGGGTCCCCCCTCACTGTGCTTCTCTACGCAATGCAGGCAGATCATAGCTGGTGGGAGGGGCTGGCTGGGCTGGCTCTTGGGAGGAGTTATGCAAATATCAAAGTGCCTTGGTGGAAGTTAGTCCAGAGGAGTGGGCATTTCCATGCAGAGTGCCCTAGATAATGCCCACATTTAATGCTGAGCCTCCATGATTGAAAGAACTGAAACCCAATGAATGAGAAGGGGCGGGCCATTAACAGCCAAGCTGGGGAGGAAAGGTCTTGATGACACTGAATGCCCGAAATGAGGCGGGCTCTCTCTGACTTGCTGCTGTTTCTAATGCGCATTGTGTGAAGTATTGTGAATATGGGATCCGATCTCTTGTTATGCACCGATGTGCTGATCACAGACGGGGAAGGGGCGCAGGCCGTCCTATTTATAATAATCAGAGTGTAGCCTGCGAATGAAGCAAAAGGAGCTCCATGATTGGTGGAGGGCAGGTCATGTGACTTTGACCTCCTGTTATGGATGTGTAGCCTTTCTCAAGGTGGGTTTCCCGTTGGGACAGCATGTGACAGAGAGACAACGCAGGATGATATTTGAGGATCAGAGACAGAGCGTTGTCACCCTAATACAAGCGTTATCTGCATAAGGACCTTCATATGTGGTTTACAATTGTTTTATTTATGAACTGTGTACATTTTAAAATATTGAAAATTACTTTTGTAATGACTTCAGATTGTAAAATGATTGTATGGAATTTTAGTGATTGGGTTTCCATCGACTTATGACTGGTGCTGGTCCCTGTAGCCGGTGGCGTGGCATCGCATGGGTTGTCAGCACCCGGGGCAAGGCAATCCCCCTTCTCTTTTTCCCCCCAATTCATGTACCCCTCCCATCCCCCCTCCAGGGTCACCTCCTCAGGGGGTCACATAAGTCTCTTTTCCCAGTTAATCATGGATCTAGAAGGGTCGGAGAGGAAGTCAGGGTGGCTGACAGTATGGAAGTGCTCATCAGGCCTGGGGAGGCGGCATGTGGAGGGCAGCCTCTTTACCTCCGCTGGCCTCTCCTCCCCATCCCGGTCCTCTTCCTCCTCCTCTTCACTGCTGCAGCCATACTTCTGGGGGAAGACATACCCAGGTGCGCACTTGAGCAAAGGTTTGTCCTGCTGCCAAGCAGCGCCACCCTGCAGCCATTCTGTGCAGAACTCCGCCACACAGCGACACTCTGTTGGACCCCCCATTGTATGGGATGACCAGGGCTGTCCAGACAGACACATAGCACTAAATGGTCCTGCCCGCAGTACCGGTAAAAATTTGGTGCCTGGGGCAACCGTCCGCCATGCTACGCCCCTGCCAAGTATAGAAAACACACAATAAAACACTACATTGTATGGGGTGACCAGGGCTGTCCAGGCAGACACATTGGCACTAAACGACCCAGCCCGCAGATCCTGTAAAAACTTGGCGACCGGGGCAACCGCCCCCGCTTGGCCCCGCCATGTTACGCCCCTGCCAAGTATAGAAAACACACAATAGAACATTACATTGTATCCTTTATTTACATGGGTGAGGAAACATAAAGATACATAGTTCTTGTCATGTAAAACGTCCCGCAGTTGTAGCCTGGATCATCTCTGGCTACATTTAACTAGAAATGATCACTCCCGCCCCCTCCCATCGCCATCAAACTCCTTCCCCTCCTCGCGCCACTTTGGCTGCCGTGAAATCCTCTTACAGCTTTGAACTTCTCAAGTATAGCTGACTCACTATAGGAAAGAGAATCCCCGTAATCTTTGTATAGCATTCAAGATTTAAAGCAACACGAGAGCGGGAATGAAAAATGCTTTTCATATGATAATATTAGAGAGGCGGATAATATCTTTTTTTTTCGGAGATGAAATAAAGATGAACACTGGAGAAGCGCGCTGTGAATATATGAATACAATGTTCCCTTATTTGATACTCTGAAGCTTTCCTTTCTTTTTATAGTTACGGAGAAAGAAACTCATTTTCGCTATGGGATAAAAATGCCTAATTCCACCCGAAGCGGGGATTCGTGATCCGGGACACTGCTGATGAAATAATGAAACCGCTTCTCAACTGCTTGGAATTGTAGTCTTCTTCCTGGATACATTATGTGGGTGTAAGGTTTGTGGTCACCTGACCATCAAGCTTACCTATAAGCAGGGCCTGGATTTCCCACAAGGACAACCCGAGGCAGGAAGTAGAGGGGCGGCTGGGGTGTATAATTCCTATCTCCCGACACCTATGACATGCAGTTCCGGGCGCCGGGCGGGTCGTTTTTTCTACATTTTATCCTGCTTTGGGCAAGCAGGGTTAAATGTACAGCGGGGAAGCCGCCTCTTGTTCTGTACAAGTGATGCCGGTCGAGATTACTTGTATGCAGCCTGTAGGTCTGTAACGCGGCATGGAGACAGGTGGTGGAAGGGGGGGCGGGGCCCTTCCACCACCACCGGCTACCTGTCTCCACGTCGGCCGCCTCTCACCGTAGATTGAGATCTTCCCTTCAGGATGGAGAGCGGGCAACAGAGCGGAAAACGTCCGTGTTAACACTGAGACAAAAGAGCTGCACCCACAGCCTTCCCATCTCAGCTGTCACAGGAGAGCCAGCACAGTCAATAAAGAGAACCTGTCACCTCCAAATGCTATCACACAGGGGCTTGTTAGCTCCTGTGTGATAGCAATAAAGTCAAGTGAAAAAAAATAAAATAAATAATTGATAAAAATAATAAGATAAATAAAAATTAAAACAAAAGCTCTTGGTACAGAGGTGGCATGTGACCGCAGCAGGGACACTCTAAGCAGCATGGAGAGTATTTTTTTTCTCCCTACATTTCTCCCTGTTATCTTGGCATTTTA
>NW_017309169.1:6156-13134 GCF_000935625.1 Nanorana parkeri | reverse complement strand
GGTTCGACAAACCCCCCCCCCCCCCCCCCAGCAGTGCAACAGGAGCTCCCTGCCCCTCAAACATGTGACAGCAGCTCAGTTAACTCTGCTCTTCCCTCCCAACAGTGACTCTACAGTTTAGCTAACTCTGCTTCCCCTCCTAGCAGTGCAACAGGAGCTCCCTGCCCCTCAAACATGTCTCAGCTGTTCCGTTAACTTTGCTCTTCCCTTCCAGCAGTGACTCAGGAGCTCAGCTTTCCAGTCTAGCTTCCTCTTTCCACTTCAAGCAGTGGCTCAGCACCTCAGCTTACACTATTTCCCCCAATCAACAGTGTTCCAGCCTTCTAAGCTCTAACGTGAACAAAGAGCAGAAGAACTGGGAGTGGGGCTAGGATGAACTGAGCTGCTGTGACACTGCCGGGAGTGTCGGGTCCCGGTCCGTGTGACAGGTCGACCATGTTGGGTCCCGATCTGAGACCCTGTGTGGGGATGCACACGTAGGGGGCTTCCGTTGGGACCTCTAGGCCGCACAGGTGCAGACAGCCAGAGACCTGGCGGGATCCGCCGCACGCGGCATCATCTCGCCGGCACACGCCGGGGACGTCATCACGCCATCGCACGCGCAGTGACGCGTCCTCAGCATATATAAAGCCCCACAGGACTTTGATTCAGTGCTGAGTGATTTCAGCCAGTACCAGTCATTGTTGCCTCGCTCCTGTTTCCTGATCTTGTTACCTGGCTTTCCTCTTGACGTTCCACCTGGATTATCCTGCTGTACCTTGCTGCCCGTTTGTTACCGACCCGGCCTGCCTCTTGACTCTCCATTGGATTCTGCCTTGTACCTCGTTGCCCGTTTGTTATCGACCCGGCTTGCCTCCTGACTTCCCGATTGGACTCCAGTACTATCTACGCACGGCTGCCTACTCTGCCAAGCCACCATCTACCGCAGGTATCCAGCATCCTCACTCGGCGTCCGTGCACCCCCTGCCTGAGCACACTGTCTTCAACCCCAGTGGTCATGAGACAGGGTTGCAAGGGAGGTCCTCGTCACCTCGGGCCCACACCTCGGACCTAACAGGGAGGCGGAGCTGAGCTGCTGATGACTTCAACCACTTCACTGCTTCTGCTGTGAACTTTGAGAATGATTTGCTCCACAATGTCTGCAGCTACAGAGGCCATTGAGAGCTTGTTTTAAAGTTCCTTGACTGCTTGTTATGAATATGTAGATTCTCCAATGTCCATAGCCTGGCCACGGGTTTACTTTAAGCTGGGAAATGAGATGTAAATGTGTCCTGTTCAGGCTTTTAATCTACGAAAGCTCCAAATTCCGATAACTGAATCAAATAATATCGCAACATAAAATAGATAATACGAGACGCCGCCGCCATCTCCTTCGCGCATCGCCCCGCGGTATCCTGGCTCACTCTTGGTCTCGTAGAGGCAAACGAGACACGTTTGCCTCTAAAAATTCGGCACGGCTCCCATCTCCAGCTCCGCGGAAGCATCTCGGCCGCCCTGCGAGAAGAGATTAGATGCGTTAAGGTTAATGAAAAAAAGATTTGTTATGCAAATGAGAACCATTCACGCCGCCACTTGTTGATTTACTTAGACCAAGGTGCCATCACTCACGGCGGCAATAAAATACATTTTTATCATTTTTCTCGCAGGCCAAAACACAACAATACATGATTAAAAGCAAACAGCTCACATTAGGAAGTAATAACCTACACGGGGATCACTTAAGGGCTTTCAGTTACTTAACAAATGTCGGAAGGTGAACGAGGAGAGGAGGAATAGATGTTTTGGGAGAATATAATATACTTCCTGGCGGACTGAGCGGCTCTGGGGACGTTCTCCTGCCAAGCTTTACAGATGTATGAATATTCATTGCAAGAGGACAAACCTGCTCAGCGTGTGGTGCTCAAAGTTTAAAACTTGCTTCATACATGTCTGAAGTTTGTTCATGTTACTTAAATAACTTGAATTACTTACCACTACCTTTGTTTTGCCTTTCCATTCTTTATTTTAAACTGCTTACTGCAGCTTTGACCCTACCTCAGGGGCTTACCTAGAAATCATGGGGCCCCATAGCAAAATTAGTATGGGGCCCTGTGATTTCCACCTGAGACCCCGCATACACCAGAGACCCTGTACAGCCCACCTGAGAGTGACCCTGCAGAGCACACCTGAGACCCCGCAGAGCCCACCAGAGACCCTGCAGAATGCACCTGAGATCCTGCAGAGCCCACCTGAGATACCACACAGCCTGTCCTAGAGTGACCCTGCAGAGCCCGTCATAGACTCTCTATGGTGGGCTGGTCACACCCCTGCACACCTCTTACCTGTCAGCCCCGATCTGCTGTCAGCCTTCTCCACCGCGGGCCCCACCTCCTCCTCAGTCGCCAACGAGCCCTGCCGGGCCTAACCTCTTCTTTTTGCACCGCCGCCAGGCCTAAGCCTCCTCCTCCGCTGCTGGGGTCCTCTTCCCCCTCAGCTGCTGGCTGTCACTGACTCAGCAGCGGCTGTGAAGAGGAACGCGCCACTGCACACATCATTGACAGGTTGTCAGTGATCTGGACAGCGGCGCTTTCCTCCTTACAGCCGCCAGCGACAGCCTGCAGCCTGCGATGCCATAGCAACCCAAGCGGCCTGCATTAGGGGGACCCCTTTTTTCCAATCCTGGCTGGGCCCCCCTGTTCCCTGAGCCCCATAGCCGCTGCCTGGGTCGCTATGGCGATAGTTCCGCCACTGAAAGGGACAAAGTAGAGTTACAATATAAGTCAAGACAAGCCATCGCTGGCTGTTTACATTTTTGACAGTTTCCCCACTTGTGTGCGCGCTGGGTGTCACGCACGAGTGGGGGCGGGAAGGACGTTATAAGACACGTACCCGCATCTATAAGGTTCCCGTTTAGGTACCGCCAATGGACGGGAGGTGGTTAAAGGCCATGGTTTTGGAATGGGATCTGAAACAAGCCCATAGAGGAGTGCACAAATATTAAGCCATATAGTGTACTTGTATTGCCAGCATCAGGGGACAAACGGTCCCTTTACAATTCCTCCCTGATTTTCAAAACATACTAGTCATACATGTGGCTGATGACAGCTTGTAAGCTTGTAAGCAGTAGGCCTTGTAAGCATTCAAGGCAAAGGTGCCAAAAAAACAGAGCTTTTCAAAAACATCAGCCCCATGGTGAAAGGTGTAACCCTCAAGCTACTCTGCACCATTGGTTCCAAGGGAGAGGTATGTGAATGTGTGGAGGGAGGTGTTGGTGCCAGCTACCCAACCCCCTGCACCTGAGAACCAGGTAAAGGGTCAGTTGGGTTCTTTATTAATTGACTAAAATGATAATAAATATTATTATTAGGTTAATTTAAAAAAATACCCGACTGACTTATGTTTAAGAGCTGTATATAAAATATAGCATAGGTATATTGAACTAATTGCCCTCAGTCAATAGAAAACAATCTTTTGCTCGTATAGTGTAGATAGAAAATGTATTTTAATCTTACCTGTGTCCCCACTACCTCTATGTACATGATTCATTAATTCTATAAATAACACATACAATGTATATCCAAACCCAAGAACAAAAATGTGATGTATTGCAGCTTATCAGCCCTTAGATGTGGTGATGGCATTACCCAATATTACCAATGACTAATAGTCCTGCATTGTAGATAAGAACAACCAAGGGCACCCCTTATGAATTGTGCAGATGTTCTCATATATTGTGTGCAAGGAACAAGTTAGCTGTTTCTTAGTTGGAATGGGTAGCACTAGTGATAAACCAAGTGGCCTTGGTTTGGTTCACTTGGATATTTGCCGCACAGAAATCCGAACCCAGGCTTTGTTGAACGTCCAAGTGAACTAAACCCTGAGCTGCATGTGTCCTAGTGACTGTAGCTTGGTTGGTAGAACACCAGCGGCTAGGCCACAGAGCGTCATCTGCTTACAGGATGCAGGTAAGTGCACCATAACAACCAATAATGCCACAGGGCGACCAATATCTTGGCACCAAATGATGCTGTGCAGCCCAGCCTTGACCTGCACATTATCATTAGTTACTAGGATGCTAGCAGCTGGGTTTCAAAGTGTCACCGGTTGCTAGGATGCAGATGGGCACAGCATAACCTGCACAACATCATTGGTTGCTAGGATGCTAGCAGCTGGGTCTCAAAGTGTCACTGGTTGCTAAGATGCAGATGGGCACAGCATAACCTGCTCCACATCATTGGTTGCTAGGATGCTAGCAGCTGGGTCTCAAAGTGTCATTGGTTGCTAAGATGCCGATGGGCACACCATAACAACCATTGATGCTGTGGGGTCCCCAACATCATAGGAACCATTGACGCTGTGTGACCTGAACAGCATCATAGGTTGCTAAGACCCTGGTGGGATCACCATGTCATAGGTTGTCCTAGTCAACCTACGGTCAAGGTTGGTAGGATGCAGGCCATGACCATAGGTTGCCCATGACAACCTATGACATGGTGAGGCTACCAGGGTCAGCTCAGCCTCCAGTCAACCAACTGGATCACACAACGTCATTGGTTGCTAGAAGATAGAGGTTGGAGGTGGAGGTTCATTGGTTGGCTTAACCCCAGCATCATAGGTTGCCACAAAGTCAAAGGCTGACACAACGTCAGGTTGCCATGGTGCACCCCTTGTGCCCTAGCAACCAATGATTGTTGGGAACCAGACAGGTGGATGAAGGTTCATCGATTGGACAGACAGCTTGGGTTTGAGCCCAAAGCTCATCCCTAGTTCGCACCATCGACTAACATACCGCCACCGGGAAGAACGTTGCAGTGGCACCTCGTGGTGAGAACGTGACCTTTGATTTCCCACCTTGCTGCGCCGCGTGGAAACCTTTCCTTCTCCCCGATCTGAAATCCATTTCCTCTCCTCCTCTCCTATGTTTTCTTTGCTTCTCCCTAAATGTCAGCGCCGAGGAGTAATAGATTTCCATTATTGATAGCTCTCATATTCTCTAAGTCTGCTTTTCCTCTAATGGCGCCGATGACAGTTAGATGCGGGGAAGACAAACCGCGCACATAAAATATATCGGGAATTAGAATACTTTGTTGCCGCGTTATTGTAAAATCGAAGAGCCTGAAGAGCACTTTGGCTTTTCCTGGTGAAGAATTTCCCTATTTTCCATCGTCGTTTTGTATATTTTGTAACTTTGCGCTTTGTTATTTCCATGACGGATGATATCGGAATCGGGTGAAATATTTCCCTCTTTTCTTTGCTGATTTCGTTTACTATTCGGGCATTTTTTTTATACATAATTTTTTTACTTCTGCATGGGGGTCAAAAGTTCATCACGTTTGCAGTAAAGTTATGCAAAGTTTCTGCAAATTGGTGTATTTAGAAATCATTTTTTTTCAATAAAAAACTAAATCTATCAACTATCCAAATCAATCAATCAATCAATAACTTCACAAGTTTCCATAAATAACTAAACTACGTTAATATGCAGCAACAATCTAACTTTTTCAAAAAATGTTCAGTTTTTACTAAAAACCTGTCAAGTCAGTGACTGTGCCTAGCCTGAGATAATGTAATCAGTCTGCTGCAAGCAGGAGGAAGGATTTCCTCAGTCTCCCCTCCCCCAGTGATAAGTCTGCTGCAAGCAGGAGGAAGCATTCGCTCAGTCTCCCCTCCCCCAGTGATAAGTCTGCTGCAGGCAGGATGAAGCATTTTCTCAGTCTCCCCTCCCCCAGTGATATGTCTGCTGCAGGCAGGAGGAAGCACTTCCCTAGTTTCCTCTCTTCCAGTGATCAGATTGCTGCAGAAAGGAGTAAGCATTTCCTTAGTCTCCTCTCCCCCAGTGATTAATCTGCTGCAAGCAGGAGGAAGCATTCCCTAAGTCTCCCCCCCCCCCCCGCCCTGCCCTTCTGCCCGGCCACGGGAAACCAGTTGCAAGCAGGAGGAAGGATTTCCTCAGTCTCCCCTCCCCCAGTGATAAGTCTGCTGCAAGCAGGAGGAAGCATTCGCTCAGTCTCCCCTCCCCCAGTGATAAGTCTGCTGCAGGCAGGATGAAGCATTTTCTCAGTCTCCCCTCCCCCAGTGATCTGTCTGCTGCAGGCAGGAGGAAGCACTTCCCTAGTTTCCTCTCTTCCAGTGATAAGAGTGCTGCAGGAAGGAGGAAGCATTTCCTTAGTCTTCACTCCCCCAGTGATTAATCTGCTGCAGGCGGGAGGAAGCATTCCCTCAGTCTCTCCTCCCCCAGTGATCAGTCAGCTGCAGGCAGGAGGAAACATTTCCTCAGTCTCCCCTCCCCCAGTGAACTGTCTGCTGCAGGCAGGAGGAAATATTTCTTCAATCTCTCCTCCCCCAGTGATCAGTATGCTGCAGGCAGGAGGAAACATTACTTCAATCTCTCCTCCCCCAGTGATCAGTATGCTGCAGGCAGGGGGAAGCATTTCCTCAGTCTCCCCTCCCCCAGTGATCTGTCTGCTGCAGGCAGTCGGAAACATTTTCTCAGTCTCCCATCCCCCAATGATCAGACTGCAACAGTGTAACATTGTAACAAGTCACAGGGTGAGAGGCTGAAGCAGGGGCTGATCTGTGTCAGACATTAGTGAACACAGCCATGATTTAGGCTATTGTGTAAGCTCTGAGCAGGGCACCTCACTTTAGGAAGCAGATGGTAACCCTGGCTGATGCCTGAACAAAGATGGCACTGTCCTTCTGGTGAGGAAGGTAGATGAAGCCATTGTCAGGAGGAGTTCCGTGGTCTCTGTGAGAGGTAATGAATACCTAAAAGTGTCACACTGACGCATTACTAGTAGTGATGAGCAAAGCTCAGTTTGCTGCACGTCTGTCGAGCCTGTTGGGAAGTTCACAAAGCACAGAGCCCAACATTAGTCTATGGGAGCCGAATCTTGTTGATTTTCCCTGGACTGTGTAAAGGCTAATGTGCAAGCTGTTATTAAAAAGCTTTTAATTTTTTGAGCTTTTTTTTGGTGGTGGGGGGGCGGGGGGAGGGGG
>NW_017309169.1:1216-6028 GCF_000935625.1 Nanorana parkeri | reverse complement strand
CCATTTTTTGGGGACAGATAGAGCTTTCTTTTGGTGGTATTTAATCACCACTACGGGTTTTATTTTATACTATAAAATGAAAAATTTCTGAAAATGTTGGAAAAACCTGTTTTCCCTTTGTTATGTTATAAAACATTTATCACCTATCGGTTTAATATTAATTTGAGAAACATTTGCGCAATTATCGCAGGGCCTACAAATTTAGTATCACCATCTTTTTATTCTACCGGGCCTGCGCTTTCAGAAAATATATGGTTTGGGGGGTCTTTTACAAACGCTAGCAACGCAGCAGTTGAAAATCAAACCAATAGGAAAAAATTGCAGAAAATTCAAAAATGGCGCGGCCAGCTGATTTGAAAAATGTTCCGGAGGGCTTGGCAGCGAAAGGGTTAAAATTGCGTGCGCCCGTGAAATCGCAAAAAACTACCATACCTAAAATTGATCATAGGCGACGCTTTAAAAGCTTTTACCGCTCATCAGTTTAGTGTTATCAGTGATTAATGGCCCTACAATTATTGCTCTCACTTTCGTGGTGATATGTAACATGTTTGGCATAATCGTTGTTTTGGCCTGTGATCGTACCCAACACTTATTTACTTTTATGTGTGCGTGCACGTGGAGGCGCGAGACTTAAATTCGTTTTTTTAGTTTTTATTTTTTTAATATTTGACTTTCATTTTTTTTTTTTTACACTTAGCAATAACGTTTTTGTTTACACTTAGCAATAAAGTTGTGTTTACACTTAACTTTATTGCTATCACATAGGGGGATAACAAGCCCCCTATGTGATAACAGCTATACGATGACAGGTCCTCTTTATGGAGATATCAGGGGTCTCTAAGACCCCTAATGTCACCCGAGGACCCCCAAATAAGCTGATGAAGCCGAGATCTACTTCACCAGCTTCTTCTCTGGCTATAGCAGTCACAGAAATGACAGCTAAAGGTGGAAGAAATGTAATGCACATCACTTCCACCTTCAGAGAGAGGAGAGATCAGCGGTGGAGGAATGCTAATCTCTCCTCTGTTCTCAGCATAGGCAGCTGCTGTGCCAGTCCCGGCCCAACAGGGGGACAGCAAAGCCCGGGATAACCGGCAGCGGAGGCGAAGGGGGGGAGTGTGACAGCTGAGGCGGGGGGGGGTGCACGCTGTTTGCTATTATACAAGCGATTGGACAGCTGTAGAGCCGGCCGGAAGCTTTCATGTAACAGCCAGTACATGCACGATGGGATTTTGCTCACGCGAGCAGAAAAAAAATCATGTACATCCACACGGCGGGAAGAGGTTGCCGTCCCCCCGTGTATTTACAATTTGCAGACGGCAAGTGGTTAAAGGTCTGGGGCTGAAGTGGACTGGGTGGGGGGGAGCACTAGAGAGATGCAGTGCAGATGGCAGCGGACAATGAGAAAGCACAGGAAGTTGGAGGGCACTGCAGGTGGCTATGGAGAGGGCTAGGGGTACTCAAAGGAGCTGATGGCACTACAGGGGGTTTGGGGAGCTGGTTTAAAGTGACTCTGTGGAAGGGGCTGTAAAGCTCTGAAACTGAAGTGGACTGGAGATGGTATGGCAGGGAGAAGGGATGGGGGCATTGACTGGAAAGCACTGGCGCGAACTGCAGGAGGCAGGAGGACATTTTAAGTCACCTGCTAAGAAAGGAGGTCTGGGTCTTGCATTGATTTCCAAAGCTACCCTATGATGCCCAAAGTTGGAACGCAAAGCATTTCAGCACAGAACACCCACTGCCACTCTGCAGAGTGTCATGGATCCTGAGGGACAGCCTCGAAGGATCTGGGACACTTAATAACTATGGGTTTGGTGATGCTCCCTGTAGCAATGGCACCCTGGCCCATGGATCTTTGCATTATTTCCCCTTGGGCTTCCCTTCATTTTGCACTACCAGCAAGATTGGAAGTGATGGCTGCTGTGAGTGCGCACTGAGCTACAACAAGATAGTGAATTAACTATGCATCGTCTGTCACTTCCAATCTTGTGAGACTTTGCTTGCAGTAACAGATTGATGACATAGTAGCTACGGGGAAGCGGCACAGAAATCCAAGGTACCAGCACCCCAGGAAGCATGACATTTCCGTAAGATAAACAGTGCAGGTAACTCTGCCCAGACTCATGAATTTGCGTCGGCAGAGGGAGCTAGTGACTATCGCGCAAATGTCATTAGCACACATTGCAAAATGTAGTGACAGGGTCTCTTTAAGGCTAAGTGAACATATCACAACCATAATTTATCTGGGTTACTGATTGTATTCCTTAATATGCCGTCATTAGAGGGAGCAACCATGTAAAAAAAAAAAGTAAACGTGACATGAAGAATTTATTTTAGGTAAACATTACTAATTCAGGGCCGTACCCCAAGAACTAATCACCATGGTTTCCTTTTATAGGCTTCAGCCAGGCAACAGTTAATGAAGGGAGTGTAGGTGGACTGTAGAAATAGATCATTCCACAGCAACCAAGGGAATTGGGTTTTCATGAAGACAAATATCCTGCTCCGTCAAATGTTTTCCAGCAGTTAATTAATCCCTGGCAAAACAGGACGTTTTCTTATGATCGTAAATATGATGCAGGTGCTCATTTGTCTCTCTCCTTTGTGGGTGTGAAGGATTATTTTCTTGTGGGTGAGCTTTGTACTCTGTAAATCCAAGAATTTCCTAATCCGGCAGGAAGCTCTGTATTGTGAATGTGCGGGCTATTGCAGGGACGATGTGACTTATATCCGGAAGCACTGGCTATTTCGCGGTGGCTTCAATGGAGCAACAGGATGGTGGGAGAACATAGGAAAGGTGAGTATGAGTGGTTGGGGGTTGTGACTCTTTGCTGCAATGTGATCTTCAATGGATAGCCCTTTTTATGATGTGTTGACTGTGTGTGTAACCCTACTTTAAGGGGGTTCTTGTCAGATGACCCTCTCCTAGCACTTCACACTAGGGTTGGGCTCCAACATTGCTAGTTCGTTTGTTCGCCGAACATACAAACTATTAGGCCTTGTTCACACCAAGCGCGTTCCAGGAGCAGAGCAGTTACAGACAGGAGCAAAACTGCGTCCAATGTATTCCAATGGTATTTTTAGCTCCAGTTCACATCGCAGCTCTCAGTTCCAGAGCAGGTAAAAAAACTGCAGCAGGCCCTATTTTACCTGCTCTGGAATGCATCCAAACGCATCAAAAACGCATGCAAACGCCCTGGAACGCACTGAAAGCCCATTTTAACCACTTCCCGGCCGGCCGTTGTAAATAAACGGCCGGCCAGGAGCTATCTAGATCTGAGCGAGCGTCTTTAGACGTCCGCTCAGCCACGCCCCCTCACGCGCACCGCTGGGCGCGCGCGAGCGGGAGATGCCAGCTATTTCAAAACGGGCAGCGATGCACGTTAATATACAAGCGATCGGCTCCCCCCCTCCCGCTGTCAAGCTGGTCCCGGGCTCCGCTGTGCCCAGTGCGAAACCGGGACCAGCATACGGCCTCTGTCACAGGGGATCTCCGGTCCCCTCTCCGCTGTCAGAATGCGGAACTGATGTATATTACATCACTTCCGCATTCTTGTGTCACTCTCCAGCTTCAGATGCTGGAGAGAAGCTGATGAAGCAGATCTCTGCTTCATCAGCTTCTTCAGGGGGGTCCTAGGTGACATTAGGGGTCTTGGAGACCCCTGATGTCTCCATAAAGAGGACCTGTCACATATTTTGCTATCACATAAGGGGGTTTTCTAACCCCCCTATGTGATAGCAATAAAGTTAAGTGAAAAAAAAATAGGAAAAAAAAATTTTAAGTCCCCCCCCCCAAATGTAAAGTTACAAATAAAAAAATAATTAAATTATTATTCCCGTGGTGATTAAATACCACCAAAAGAAAGCTCTATCTGTCCCCAAAAAATGGTATAAAATGAATTTCAGTACAGCGTTGCGTGACGGAATAAACGTCAGTCAAAGTATCGCAGCGCTGAACACTAAAAAATGGCCTGGCCAGGAAGGGGGTCTAAACACCTGGTCTTGAAGTGGTTAAACAAAAAAAATGTAAATTTTTTTTTAAACCAAAAACGGTCCCAAACGCATCAAAAACGCGGCACAACCCACTGCACTGCGTGTGCAGAAACTCATGCAGATCTGGTCTGCATTTGGTCTGAACAAGGCCTAAGGGCGTACGGTGGTCTGTTCGCCCACTGAACGGCCCACAAGGCAATGCGCCTTGTGAAGCTCTAATTGGCTAAAGGCTTGCACCTGACCACAGGTCAGGTGTAAGACTTTGCCCAATCAGGGCACAGAGAACAGTGAGAGCCATGATTGGGTAAAGTTATGATGACACTGCCCAATCATGGCTCACCCTGTTACAACTGTAAACAGTTGGGCGGAGCTAGCTGTCACTGCTAGCTCCGCCCAAATGTTTATATGTTACCGGCATCTGTCAAAATGCCATTATGCGACGGGTGTTCGTCGCGAGTGAACGGGGCGGCGGTTGTCGTTTTTTTAATTATTATTATTTCTTTTTTTTTTTTAAATAATCAGATTGTATTAAGCGTTTTGATACAAAAAAAAAGTACAGAACCCGCGGGTGGGTCGCAGAGATAATATCAGACAATGTCAGCATTAGGTTGTGTCTCGATCCCGTAGTGCATGAATCGAGATAAAAGACGGTGTTGTGTCCCAAGGAAGTAGGTAGTAATAAGACAGACAGGAGGTAAAGGAAACACACAGGAACTACATGAACCAGAAGACAAGTAACCCTTTATTGAATGGGTAGGGATACAAGTACCCCTTACTCATTCACAAGGGGGGGGGGGGGCAAAACCGGGTGTGCACAAA
>NW_017309169.1:0-855 GCF_000935625.1 Nanorana parkeri | reverse complement strand
GCTGCACCAAATCAGTGACACACTGGGGGTCTCAGCTGCCATTGTGATGTGTGGGGTCCTCTGTGTGTCCCTGTACCTTTAAGGAGGTTGGGCTGCCTCCTGGCGAACCTGCACCCAATTTTATCTTTTGCTATGTTTTTTCTTTAACCCTTTCGCTGCCAAGGACGTACGGCAAAGAGACCTACAAAAGTGCTTCCAGCTGGCCAGCTCAGTATGCCGTACGGACCTGGCATTTACAGTTCTACTATAAGCTTTAGCGACCATCAGCTTATAGTAGAACTGTTCAGCAGACTGTCCCCTTTAAATTAATAGCTGTCATCAGCGGCTCACAAGCCGCTGATGACTGCTATTATCAAAAATACCGGGCGATCCCTCTGTGAAGAGCAAACACCGGAGTGATCGTCTGATCACTCCGGTGTTTGTAAATAACTGGGGACACATAGTACTATGTATCCCCAGTTATGAATGAACAGGCTGCGATCTACATCACAACCTGTTCATTGAAGAATTTATGAATGGGGACTAGCACTCACTACAGAGGCTCCTCCCCATTCAGAAACTAATGATAGTAAAATATTTTTACAATCATTAGTTTGTGAATGAATGAGAAGCCTCTGTACTGAGGCTTCTCATTCAGTGAGTGCTGGGGCTGCAGAAAAACAAATTGAGGACTTATGTCATATTTTTTTCTATTTCAAAAGGCAAATTTCAGGGGTCTATTTAGACCCCAGAGATTTCACCGTAGCCCCCCCAACAGTAAAAAAATAAAAATAAAAAATTATTAAAAAATAAATAGAAGGGGCGTGGCCAGCAAGTGATCCCGAGCAGACGTGTGCCAGAACAGCTCCGCTCCAT
>NW_017309168.1:92722-93179 GCF_000935625.1 Nanorana parkeri | reverse complement strand
TTGGGAAAAATACTCACACCATCAACCTTTTTGCGGATGACATGCTCCTCCTACTCACGAACCCTGTATCATCCCTGGCTTCGGTTTCATCGGTGCTTCAGACCTTTAGTGAAGTGTCGTACTATAAGGTAAATGCTTCAAAGTCTCAAATTCTGAACCTGGGAGTAACCCCTCGGACCAAAACCCTGCTACAGTTTCGCTACCCTTTCCAATGGTGCACTGCGGGGATATCATATTTGGGTACTACTCTCACTGCTAAAATATCTCAGGTCTTTGAAGCCAATTATACGCCTCTAGTGTCAAGGTTGTGGTCACAACTCCAGAGCTACCAGAGACACGTTTTGTCATGGTCAGCCAGGCTGGCAATCTTCAAGATGATGGCACTGCCCCAAATATTGTACCTATAAATCTTGCCGGTACCCTTACCGGCCCGCTTTTTAAAAATCCTTCAAGCGTT
>NW_017309168.1:85331-91217 GCF_000935625.1 Nanorana parkeri | reverse complement strand
TGAATTGTGTTAAATAAAAATAAAAAATATTGAATTTAAAATGGCGTTGCATGACATATCTGCAAATAAGTTGAAGAATGATGACATTGAGAACCGGCTATGCCGCAATAACTTCCGGGCTGTCGGTGTACCAGAGCGTGCGGAAGGGGCCAATGCTACTGATTTTATTGAATCCTGGTTGTGCGAAGTCTTTGGGAAAGAGTACCTGTCCCCCGCTTTTTGCTATGGAAAGGGCCCACAGGGTTCCCTCTCGCCCCCTGCCACCGGGTAACCCGCCTGGGCACCTGCTGATCCGGCTGCTCAACTACCGAGATAAGGAGCGTATTCTGCGGAAGGCGCGTGATCTTGGTGAGATGTCTCTGGCTGGCTCTAAGGTTATGCTGTTCCCGGATTTCTCCCAAGAGGTTGGCTGGATAAGTATGACCGTCACCGTGCTTAGGCAAACACCTGAACACTCGGATTAGCCTCCCCCCGAGCCTATTGTTTTGATCCGTGGTACGGATACCTGACTGTACCTTCTGTCACAGGACCTGGAACTCCCCGTCTCTCTATTGTTGGCACCACCGCACTGGAAGGACTCCCCATGGTTTTTTCGTTCCGGGATACCTCCAGTGGGACGGACTGTTGCCGCCTTACCCCGAAGGTTTCCCTGCGTGGACGTTGTTACCACAGTGTTGGTTTCCTGTTTCGATTGCACCTGATTTTTATTTTTCTGTTTTTGTTTTATCCCTTACCCATCTTCTGCAAGCTTCACTGTGCCCAGCCACACCTTCCAGCTGTTTACATGCCTGGTCTCTGATGTGTATACTTACATGTAGTTGCTCCTTATTGCCATGTGATATGTCTTGCCTATGTCTGAGAGCTTAGTGACGCTGGTCTCCTGGAATGTGAGAGGTCTGGGAGAGGTTGCTAAGCGACGCTCTGTTTTTGAATGTGCCCTTCGTGCTAAGCCATCTATCATCTGTCTGCAGGAGACGCATTTGACTAAAGACACTTCTGATGCTTTAAGCAGACGTTTTGCCAGGCAGTCTATCATTCCTGCTACTCTTATTCTAGAGGGGATTCCATTCTAGTCCATAGGAACCTGCCCTTCTCCTGCACACAGATAAAGGTGGACACAGCGGGACTTGTGTTATTGCGTCTGTTTACATTCTGCCGCCATTCTCCAGTTCTGTGCTTAAAGATTTAGCTAATTTCTTAACGTATAAGTTACCAATCCCTGTCCTAGCGATAGGAGACTTTAATGGGGTCTTGAACACTAGCCTGGACAGGTTCCCCTCCGGTTGGAAACTGACACGCCACTCATAACACCCCTCAGCACGCACTGCGGGGAGCTGGGGCTGGTGGATTTGTGGCGTCTCTCCCACCCCACAGACTTACAATACACCTGCCACTCTAAGACACATGGCTCCCTTTCGTGGATTGATCTTGCCCTGGGCACCTCGGAAATGTTTTCCTATGTTCAATCGGTTGATATTCACCCGAGGTGCTCTCGGATCATTCCATGCTTACTGTTCAATTGCGCCTTGGCGGCCGTAGGTCCATTCTTCCTTGGCGCTTACATCCATTTGGGCTGACGTTATTTAAGGATCACACAGCATTGGAGAGTGACGTGGTGTTTTTCTTGTCTGTAAATATTCCCTCTGCGACTGTTGGTGTGGTCTGGGATACGCTGAAAGCGTACCTTAGGGGTAATTTCCTCAAGAACGTTGGTGCTATTAAGTCCAAGACTAGGCGGGACCTGTCTCTGGCCCGTCAACTGGTTGCTGACAGTGAGAGGACCTATGTGGCAGACCCTAAGACTTGTACGGAGACTGCATGGCTAGCCGCACAAGATTCCCTAAATGCTCTGTTGGAGATGCAGGCCCAAAATAAACTATTTTTTACCAAACGGGTCTTCTGGGTGGAGGGGGATGCGACAGGTAAACTTTTAGCTCAGGTAGCTAGAGCCCATCAACCCTCTAGTCATATCGGCGCTATCTCTGACTCTATGGGGGTTACTCATTCAAGCCAGGGCATGGTGTCTGACATTTTCCGTACATTCTACGCATCCCTATATCAAACTAAGGCTGGTTATTCGGACTCTGAACTTTCGTTCTACTTACGAAAGGTTCCCCTCCTATCCCTGTCGCCTGCTGATAGACAGGATCTAGAGGCCCCCCTTACCCTGGAGGAGCTGGAGGTGGTGTTGGCTAGCTTCCCCAGTGGTAAGGCTCCTGGTCCAGACGGGTTACCTGTTGAGATATATAAAACTTACCCTAAGGCCCTCCTACCCACACTCCTAGAGGTGTATAATGACGCCTTCTCCTCTGGTTCGCTGCCAAACACGATGTATGAAGCTACCATAGTGGTGCTCCCCAAAAAACATATAAACCCGCTGTTACCAGAATCATATCGACCTATTTCCCTATTGAATGTCGATGTTAAGATCCTGGGCAAAGTGCTCGCACTGAGGCTGTCCCGGAAAATTGCGTCAGTGATTCACCCGGACCAGTCCGGCTTTATGCCCAATAAATCTACTGCCATTAACATCCGTAGAGTGTTTCTGAACATGCAAGTTCCCACTGACCATACGGGCAACAGGGCGCTCCTCGCCCTGGATATTGCTAAAGCTTTCGACAGTGTGGAGTGGAGATATTTGTGGGCAGTGCTGGGCACCTTTGGCTTTGGTCCAAATTACTGCAGGTGGGTGAGCCTGCTGTATCACCACCCCTCTGCCAGGATCAAGATCAATGACTCTCTGTCTTCTGCCTTTACTTTACAGAGGGGCACCAGGCAGGGATGCCCCTTGTCGCCCTTATTATTTGCCCTGGCAATTGAGCCCCTGGCTGCCTTGGTCAGGCATTCGGCGGATGTGATAGGTTTCAAACGGGGTGCGTTGGAGGAGAAGATAGTTCTCTATGCTGACGACAAATTACTGTTCCTGGCGGACACGGAATCCTCCCTGACCAGTGTTATGTCCCTGTTATCGGAATTCGCTACCTACTCAGGCCTGGTGGTTAACTGGGATAAATCGAACCTTCTCCCGTTGGATCCACTGCACGCTCCACTGGAGGCTACAATGCCGCACCTACAAGTGCAATCCACTATTACCTATTTAGGTATCCAGGTATCCGCTCTCCCGAGCGACTATC
The DNA here is from genome assembly GCF_000935625.1 of Nanorana parkeri. Lineage (NCBI taxonomy): Eukaryota > Metazoa > Chordata > Amphibia > Anura > Dicroglossidae > Nanorana > Nanorana parkeri. The sequence continues at coordinate 88,083 of NW_017309168.1, read as the reverse complement.
TTACTCTAAACTTGCAACCCCTTCTAGGGAGGTTTAAACTCCTGGGTCAAACTACCACTGTCTGTAGCAGGTAGAGCGAATCTGATTAAGATGGTCTGGATGCCTCAACTACTATATGTGCTTCATAACTCCCCTATCTGGATCCCTAAAAAAAACGTTTAGGTTAATAGACAGTATATTTAGAGAATTGGTTTGGAAACTGAAACCCTCTAGGTTGCGGCTTGATGTTCTTCAGCAGCCGAAGACCTCGGGGGGGCTGGCCCTCCCTTGCCCATGGGTCTTTTTTCTGGCCTCACAGCTGCAACACTTCACAGGCTGGGCGGTTGAAGAGCATCAACTGCCGCCTTACCGTATCCTTCTACACTTATTCCGGGGGTTAAGCCCTTTACATTGTTTAGATAGCGAGCTATACAGTAAAACTTATTCTACCTACCCTACCTTGAAGCTGATGGGACAGGTCTGGGATGCGGCTAAACTGGCACTGGGCGTGGGTGCCCTGACCAGACATACGCCGATATGGCAAAATGGCCACCTACCAGAGCTCCTCTCTCTCCAGGGCACCGTGGACTGGACTAGCAAAGGGGTGATAACCATCTCCCACTTGTATGATGAGGGCAGGCTGCGGGACTTTAAGGAGCTGACTGAAATGTATGGGATCCCCGCTAGGTGCTACTTTCAGTTCTTCCAGCTTGCTCACGCTTTAAGGTCCCAGTTTCGTCAGGGCCCTCCCGTCTTGTCTCCCACCCCAATATTTGTCCTATTGGCGACCTCCACTAAAGGGATTATCTCCTTTCTATACTCTCATCTTCTGCTGAAGTCCAAGGCCCTCCTCCCTCTGAAGTGCAGGGAGGGGTGGGAGGGTGATGTGGGACCCATGGAGGATGATGTATGGGAGGATGTTCTTCAGGGTGTTGCTCAGGTCTCCCTATCTCCCACTCATAGGCTGACGCAACTCTTTATAATTCATAGAACATATCGCACTCCTGAATTCTTGTTCCGTATAGGGCTTAGGGCTGACTCCAATTGCCCCAAGTGTGGCTTCCATCGTGGCTCCTTGATTCACCTGCTTTGGAGATGCCCTAAGCTGGTTCGGTACTGGGATCAGGTGGTGGATACCCTAAACCTGGTATTTACATCCTCAGTGACAAACTCCCCATTAGCGTGTATTTTGGGTATCGTGGACTCTGACGTCCTTACACGACACACTACTATAGCTTTTAAACGGGCCTTATTCACTGCAACCAGACTAGAGCTACGTAAGTGGATCTCCCCCACCCCCCCCCCTACTTTGACCTCCTGGTTAGTAGAACTCGACAGGATGGTGTAATACCACCCCCCAGGGCGAACAATGTCCTTGGACCACAGCTGTGGAATTGGCTGTAGAATGGGTATCAGATCGCAGCTCTACCTCCGATGCCCAAGGTTTTGATAAGGCCTGGAGAGAGCTGCTTCACATCACACCCCGTTTAGCACAAAGACCCCTGCGTTCACCGTTAAGGTAGGTCTTCAGGGTGAAGCAGGTGGTTACGTTATGGGTTAGACTAGCAACTAGCTTGAGGCCACAGATATATGATTTCCCCTTGTGACACGGCAGACAGATTTAGGTAGGCATATATCTCTGATGCAGTAAAATCGGTTACCAATCATACAGGTGTTTAGGTATACGGCTATGAGATAGATTCATTAGCAGTACAGCAGACAGTTGAGTAGGTATATAGTAATGCTATAGGTTAGATTGCAATACAGCAGACAGTTGATTAGGCATATAGTAATGCTATAGGTTAGATTTGCAATCCAGCAGACAGTTGAGTAGGCATATAGTAATGCTATAGGTTGGATTGCAATACAGCAGACAGTTGAGTGGGCATATAGTAATGCTATAGGTTAGATGGCAATACAGCAGACAGTTGATTAGGCATATAGTAATGCTATAGGTTAGATTGCAATACAGCAGACAGTTGATTAGGCATATAGTAATGCTATAGGTTAGATTGCAATACAGCAGACAGTTGTTTAAGCATATAGTATCGGAAGTGTTGTGGATCTCCTTACCATAGCCCTATGGCTATGGTAGCAATACTTGCTGTTTGTGGCTCGGTATCGTGTGAGGAAATCTCAGCAACTTGTCCTTCAGAAAGTGGTTCATGGAGTAACAGGGCTGTCTGTTTGATCAGCGTCCTGCTTCAATAATAGTGGGACGCCGATCAAACGGCGGACCGCGGCTTTATGCCGACTACTCGAGTGCGTGGGCGGAGTCTTGCGGCGCGCCTGCGCATTGTCACCGACGGACCCCGTACGTGAGTGGGAGGAGTCTCGCTGTGCGCATGCGCAGTTGCGCGTACGGCTCGTCGTCCCGGCCGAGGGGCGATACGAGTATCACAGATGGTAGCGTTCGAGAGGGTTACTTTTCAACAGCGGGGTACTTTGTCCCGGTTCCATTCCACCTGGGACAGTTGGTTGAGGTATCGAGGGCAAGACATTTCTGACTAATCAGCTTGCTCACATATTCCAGAGGGATACTAGTGGTTGGATTTGACCTCTCCTACATATAGCAGTTTACCTGCTGTGACAGGTGCTGGCTACACGCACAGAGTGTTTGGGGTTTTATTTTTAAGCCGTTTGCTCTTTTGGTACTAATGTCTCATGAAGTGCCTGTTATACTATTTACTGCATCTACGCTCACAAACAGTGAGCACCCTATTCTTGTCGAATCTTGTTATTTGCATGATATTATGCCAATTCCCCCCCCCCC
>NW_017309168.1:79205-83429 GCF_000935625.1 Nanorana parkeri | reverse complement strand
AGATCTCTTTTACGCCCCAACAGTGGACTACAGCTTTCGCATACACTCATAAGTCCACTAAATGCGCGGACCTCTGGACCCTGGGGCACAAAATTACCCTGCAATGGTACTTTACACCGCTTAAGCTGAGCAAGATGTATCCATCAGTCACGGCAGACTGTTGGAGACATTGTGGGCGAATAGGAAGCTTGCACCACATCTTGTGGGAGTGCAGATGTCTAAGGAGTTTTTGGCGCCAAGTTTTCCAAAAGATCTCTCGCACCACGGGATGTGTTGTACAGCCATCACCCGCACTGGCGATCCTATCACTGGGTGTTGACTGTTTCCCACCCCAGTATCGGATCCTAGTGTCCCACATACTGCTAGCGGCAAGGTTGACTGTAGTGCGCCATTGGAAAAGCTTAGTAGCACCAAATATATCCGAAACGGTAGCTATAGTGAATTTACACTATCAACACGAGAGGATTATGTCATTTCAAGATGGTTCCACAAAAAGGTTTTATGATGCCTGGTCATCCTGGCAAGGCTAACATACATCTCCGTGCTCTACATACGTGAAAGATGCTCTAGGTCTTGAGTACTTGGCTTTCTTTTTTTTTTCTTTCTTTTCCCTTTCTTTCCCTCTTCTCCCTTGTCTTCCAATACTGTACGTACCTTCCCCGGTTACTACCTTACCTCACAATGTAGAAAGTGGAGTTATTTGGAGTTGTTGCTTAACATGTAACTGCAACTGTTCAACACATGTTTATATTCTACATAATGTATGACTTGTGATTGTTAATTCTCCACAGAGAATTGGTTAAGTCAATGCTGAATTGTGTTAAATAAAAATAAAAAATATTGAATTTAAAATGGCGTTGCATGACATATCTGCAAATAAGTTGAAGAATGATGACATTGAGAACCGGCTATGCCGCAATAACTTCCGGGCTGTCGGTGTACCAGAGCGTGCGGAAGGGGCCAATGCTACTGATTTTATTGAATCCTGGTTGTGCGAAGTCTTTGGGAAAGAGTACCTGTCCCCCGCTTTTTGCTATGGAAAGGGCCCACAGGGTTCCCTCTCGCCCCCTGCCACCGGGTAACCCGCCTGGGCACCTGCTGATCCGGCTGCTCAACTACCGAGATAAGGAGCGTATTCTGCGGAAGGCGCGTGATCTTGGTGAGATGTCTCTGGCTGGCTCTAAGGTTATGCTGTTCCCGGATTTCTCCCAAGAGGTTGGCTGGATAAGTATGACCGTCACCGTGCTTAGGCAAACACCTGAACACTCGGATTAGCCTCCCCCCGAGCCTATTGTTTTGATCCGTGGTACGGATACCTGACTGTACCTTCTGTCACAGGACCTGGAACTCCCCGTCTCTCTATTGTTGGCACCACCGCACTGGAAGGAGTCCCCAAGGTTTTTATGTTCCGGGATACCTCCAGTGGGACGGACTGTTGCCGCCTTACCCCGAAGGTTTCCCTGCGTGGACGTTGTTACCACAGTGTTGGTTTCCTGTTTCGATTGCACCTGATTTTTATTTTTCTGTTTTTGTTTTATCCCTTACCCATCTTCTGCAAGCTTCACTGTGCCCAGCCACACCTTCCAGCTGTTTACATGCCTGGTCTCTGATGTGTATACTTACATGTAGTTGCTCCTTATTGCCATGTGATATGTCTTGCCTATGTCTGAGAGCTTAGTGACGCTGGTCTCCTGGAATGTGAGAGGTCTGGGAGAGGTTGCTAAGCGACGCTCTGTTTTTGAATGTGCCCTTCGTGCTAAGCCATCTATCATCTGTCTGCAGGAGACGCATTTGACTAAAGACACTTCTGATGCTTTAAGCAGACGTTTTGCCAGGCAGTCTATCATTCCTGCTACTCTTATTCTAGAGGGGATTCCATTCTAGTCCATAGGAACCTGCCCTTCTCCTGCACACAGATAAAGGTGGACACAGCGGGACTTGTGTTATTGCGTCTGTTTACATTCTGCCGCCATTCTCCAGTTCTGTGCTTAAAGATTTAGCTAATTTCTTAACGTATAAGTTACCAATCCCTGTCCTAGCGATAGGAGACTTTAATGGGGTCTTGAACACTAGCCTGGACAGGTTCCCCTCCGGTTGGAAACTGACACGCCACTCATAACACCCCTCAGCAAGCTCTGCGGGGAGCTGGGGCTGGTGGATTTGTGGCGTCTCTCCCACCCCACAGACTTACAATACACCTGCCACTCTAAGACACATGGCTCCCTTTCGTGGATTGATCTTGCCCTGGGCACCTCGGAAATGTTTTCCTATGTTCAATCGGTTGATATTCACCCGAGGTGCTCTCGGATCATTCCATGCTTACTGTTCAATTGCGCCTTGGCGGCCGTAGGTCCATTCTTCCTTGGCGCTTACATCCATTTGGGCTGACGTTATTTAAGGATCACACAGCATTGGAGAGTGACGTGGTGTTTTTCTTGTCTGTAAATATTCCCTCTGCGACTGTTGGTGTGGTCTGGGATACGCTGAAAGCGTACCTTAGGGGTAATTTCCTCAAGAACGTTGGTGCTATTAAGTCCAAGACTAGGCGGGACCTGTCTCTGGCCCGTCAACTGGTTGCTGACAGTGAGAGGACCTATGTGGCAGACCCTAAGACTTGTACGGAGACTGCATGGCTAGCCGCACAAGATTCCCTAAATGCTCTGTTGGAGATGCAGGCCCAAAATAAACTATTTTTTACCAAACGGGTCTTCTGGGTGGAGGGGGATGCGACAGGTAAACTTTTAGCTCAGGTAGCTAGAGCCCATCAACCCTCTAGTCATATCGGCGCTATCTCTGACTCTATGGGGGTTACTCATTCAAGCCAGGGCATGGTGTCTGACATTTTCCGTACATTCTACGCATCCCTATATCAAACTAAGGCTGGTTATTCGGACTCTGAACTTTCGTTCTACTTACGAAAGGTTCCCCTCCTATCCCTGTCGCCTGCTGATAGACAGGATCTAGAGGCCCCCCTTACCCTGGAGGAGCTGGAGGTGGTGTTGGCTAGCTTCCCCAGTGGTAAGGCTCCTGGTCCAGACGGGTTACCTGTTGAGATATATAAAACTTACCCTAAGGCCCTCCTACCCACACTCCTAGAGGTGTATAATGACGCCTTCTCCTCTGGTTCGCTGCCAAACACGATGTATGAAGCTACCATAGTGGTGCTCCCCAAAAAACATATAAACCCGCTGTTACCAGAATCATATCGACCTATTTCCCTATTGAATGTCGATGTTAAGATCCTGGGCAAAGTGCTCGCACTGAGGCTGTCCCGGAAAATTGCGTCAGTGATTCACCCGGACCAGTCCGGCTTTATGCCCAATAAATCTACTGCCATTAACATCCGTAGAGTGTTTCTGAACATGCAAGTTCCCACTGACCATACGGGCAACAGGGCGCTCCTCGCAATGGATATTGCTAAAGCTTTCGACAGTGTGGAGTGGAGATATTTGTGGGCAGTGCTGGGCACCTTTGGCTTTGGTCCAAATTACTGCAGGTGGGTGAGCCTGCTGTATCACCACCCCTCTGCCAGGATCAAGATCAATGACTCTCTGTCTTCTGCCTTTACTTTACAGAGGGGCACCAGGCAGGGATGCCCCTTGTCGCCTTATTATTTGCCCTGGCAATTGAGCCCCTGGCTGCCTTGGTCAGGCATTCGACAGATGTGATAGGCTTCAAACGGGGTGCGTTAGAGGAGAAGATAGTTCTCTATGCTGATGACACATTGCTGTTCCTGGCAGACACGGTGTCCTCCCTGACCAGTGTTATGTCCCTATTATCGGAATTCGCTACCTACTCAGGCCTGGTGGTTAACTGGGATAAATCTAACCTTCTCCCGTTGGATCCACTGCGTGCTCCACTGGATGCTACAATGCCGCACCTACAAGTGCAATCCACCATTACCTATCTAGGTATCCGGGTATCCGCTCTCCCGAGCGACTATCTTACTCTAAACTTGCAACCCCTTCTAAGGAGGTTTAAAACTCAACGTAACTCCTGGGTCAAACTACCACTGTCTGTGGCCGATAGAGCGAATCTGATTAAGATGGTCTGGATGCCTCAACTACTATATGTGCTTCATAACTCCCCTCTCTGGATCCCTAAAAAAACATTTCGGCTAATAGACAGTATATTTAGAGAATTGATTTGGAAACTGAAAACTGAAACCCTCTAGTCTACGGCTTTATATTCTGCAGCGGCCGAAGTCCTCGGGGGGGGGGGGGG
>NW_017309168.1:10719-79191 GCF_000935625.1 Nanorana parkeri | reverse complement strand
GGGGGGGGGCTGGCCCTCCCTTGTCCATGGGTCTTCTTTCTGGCCTCACAGCTGCATCACTTCACAGGCTGGGTGGCTGAGGAACATCAACTGCCGTCTCACCGTATACTTCTCCATTTATTCCGGGGGTTAAGCCCTTTACATTAGTTAGATAGTGATCTATACAGTAAAACGTATTCTACCTACCCTACCTTGAAGCTGATGGGACAGGTCTAGGATGTGGCTAAACTGGCACTGGGCATGGGAGCCCTGACCACACATACGCCGATATGGCAAAATGGCCGCCTACCAGAGCTCCTCCCTCTCCAGAGCACCGTTGAGGGCAAGCTGCGGGACTTTAAGGAGCTGACTGAAATGTATGGGGTCCCCGCTAGGTGCTACTTTCAGTTCTTCCAGCTTGCTCACGCTTTAAAATCCCAGTTTCGTCAGGGCCCTCCCGTTTTGTCTCCCACTCCGATATTCGATACTGTCCTATTGGCGACCTCCACTAAAGGGATTATCTCCTTTCTCTACTCTCATCTTCTCCTGAAGTCCAATGTCCTCCTCCCCCTGAAGTGCAGGGAGGGGTGGGAGGGTGATGTGGGGCCCATGGAGGATGATGTATGGGAGGATGTTCTTCAGGGTGTTGCTCAGGTCTCCCTATCTCCCACTCATAGGCTGACGCAACTCTTTATAATTCACAGAACATATCGCACTCCTGAATTCTTGTTCCGTATAGGGCTTAGGGCTGACTCCAATTGCCCCAAGTGTGGCTTTCATCGTGGCTCCCTGATCCACCTGCTTTGGACATGCCCTAAGCTGGTTCGGTACTGGGATCAGGTGGTGGATACCCTTAACCTAGTATTTGCATCCTCAGTGACAAACTCCCCATTAACGTGTATTCTGGGTATCGTGGACTCTGACGTCCTTACACGACACACTACTATAGCTTTTAAACGGGCCTTATTCACCGCAACCAGACTAGTGGTCCGTAAGTGGATCTCCCCCACCCCCCCAACTCTGACCTCCTGGTTAGTAGAACTCGAGAGGATGGTCGCGTTCGAGAGAGTTACTTTTCAACAGCGGGGTACTTTGTCCCGTTTCCATTCCATCTGGGACAGTTGGCTGACGTATCGAGGGCAAGACATCTCTGACTAATCAGCTTGCTCACATATTCCATAGGGATACTAGTGGTTAGATTTGGCCACTCCTACATATAGCCGTTTACCAGCTGTGACAGGTGCTGGCTATATGCACAGAGTGTTTGGGTTTTATTTTTATGGCTTTTTTTCTTTTTGTACTAGTGTTTCATGAAGTGCCTGTTATACTATTTACTACATCTACGCTCACAAACAGTGAACACCCCATTCTTGTCGAATCTTGTTATTTGCATGATATTATGCCAATCCCCCCCCCCACAGCTTTTGTTTTCGACTCAATGTGTCTGTTTAATGGCTCTTTCTTATGGCCTTTTTCCTTTTTTTTTTTTATTACCTGTTTGTCAAATGTATCTGACAATGTGCAAAACCAATAAAAATTATCTGATAAAAAAAAAAAAAAAGGAGAACTATGAGGTGAGTGCTTTTCACTCATCCTCATAGTTCTAGCCGACCTGTGACAATGAAACTGTCACAGGTCAGCTCAGTAGATCGGGAAGTGAGCGAACACATACCGGCGTTCGCTCACTTCTCGATCCTGTCACGGCAGCGAGCCGTGACAGGGGAGGGGCTGGATTCCCCCCTCCCCGCTCCGCTCCTCCAGCGCTGACTGGTGGAACGGATGGGGGAGGGTACAGCTGGCTCTGCCTCTAGATAGGCAGAGCCAGCTGTCACTCATGCAGCTGGGCGGATCCAGAAATAATTGTCGGGATCCGTTTCAGCTGCGGCGTCTCAGTATAACGCGAGCTATAGCTCGCAGTATACTGCGCCGTCTCAGTATACCGTGAGCTATTGCTCGCGGTATACTGAGCTTTGGGTGATGGGAGGACGCTAGTTTGTGTCCTCCCATTACCCTTAGGAGAACTATGGGGAAAAGCCCTAACCCCATAGTTCTCCTTTAATACATGTGCTGTTCTAAAGTGACCACATTTCACAAAATAAATGCATGAATAGAAATGAACAGAACATCTATGCATTGGGGGTGGGGGTGGATGATAGTCTGTAGTGGTTGCTTGGTACACAAAAAAAAAATTTGTGTACCTTGCTTTTTACTCTGTTTTTTATGTTTAATAAACTCTGATTATATAAAAAGAAATGAACTGCATGTTATATATACTCTTCTGATACCCTCTTGTGCAGAGAAGATAATAATGTTTGCTACCAAGCACATGAGGATCATTTGCTTTCTGATGACAGGATCTCTGTTTCTGTGTCTGCATTGCAAATGATCAGCCTGGTAACATTTATATGATCTTTACTTAATTGCTTATGATAACTAGTGAAAGTGCATCCATTTGTTGAACAGGCTGAATACAGAAGGGTCTGTCAATGCAGTTATGGAAAGCACATAAGTGTACATGGGTAGAGTTGCGAGGCATGCGTTGGTGCTGTGGCAGTGCCGAGGCTGATGTTGGTGCAGTGGCAAAAGTGGTGGTGAGAACAGCATAGGGGGTAGAAAATGGGGGTCAGGTCAGTGGTGAGAGTGGAGTGTGGTGTGCATGTACAATGTGGGGGGGAGGAAAATGAGGGTCAGTTGTGGTGGTGAGAGCATGGGACGGTGGCGTGAAGCTGCAGTGGTGGGGAGGTTTTAGGCACAGTGGCGGGAAGGGGAATGCCGGCAGCTGTAATTGCAGATGCAGTCCTCCCAACCAGCAGCTAAAGGCCAGTGGGTCAGTGTGGGGGAGTTGGGGGTTGCTAAAGTGAGCTGCCAAGCTAGAGATTACATTGCCTTAGTAAGCTGCAGCAGAAGTTGGGGGGTAGGGAGCTGGTGTGAGCTGAAGGGGGTCAAAAATTAGAAGGTTATGTCTGATTGCAACATGCACTCATCTGCATCAGGAGATACACTATGTTGCCAAAAGTATTGGGACATCCCTCCAAATTACAGATCTGGTCACAGGTGTATAAAATCAAGCACCTAGACATGCAGACTGCTTCTACAAACATTTGTGAAAGAATGGGTCGCTCTCAAGAGCTCAGGAAATTTATGTGTGATACCGTGATAGGTTGTCACCTGTGCAAAAAGTCCATCTGTGAAATTTCCTTGCTACTAAATATTCCACGATCAACTGTTAGTGGTATTATAACATAGTGGAAGCAACTGGGAACAACAGCAACTCAGCCACGAAGTGGTAGGCCACGTAAAATGACAGAGAGGCGCATGCTGAAGTGCACAGTGCGCAGAAGTCGCCAACTGTCTGCAGAGTCAATAGCTACAGACCTCCAAACTTCGCTTGGCCTTCAGATTGGCCCAACAACAGTGTGTAGAGAGCTTCATGGACTGAGTTTCCATGGCCGAGCAGCTGCATCCAAGCCTTAGATCACCAAGTACAATGCAAAGCGTCAGATGCAGTGGTGTAAAGCACGTCGCCACTGGACTCTAGAGAAGTGGAGACGTGTTCTCTGGAGTGACAAATCACGCTTCTCTATCCGGCAATCCGATGGACGTGTCTGGGTTGGGCGGGTGCCAGGAGAACGTTACTTGCCTGACTGCATTGTGCCAAGTGTGAAGTTTGGTGGAGAGGGATTATGGTGTGGGGTTGTTTTTCGGGGGTTGGGCTTGGCCCCTTAGTTCCAGTGAAGGTAAATCACAATTGGTCACAAGCCAGGTTCATACACAGGACGTCAGCATACAAGAACAACTTGGTCATGGCTTCATGTCTGTTTAAATATGATAGTGTGTACGCGAATGAGCGTGCACCTGTGCACTAACGAGCGCGTTTCTGCATGCTCACGTTAGTGCGCTATTGCACATAAACGTTCCCGTACGCGCACGTTCACGTGCTAAAGCGTTTTTCCAGAAGCTATAGGCAATAGATTACATACTTGTGTGCATGCACATTTTTGGGCAGGAGTCCATCTGCAGGTAAGTCTCTTACACATAGAATGATCAGACCAGGATATCTCTCTAATTTTAGAGGAGGCGACCAAGGGCACAACCGAAGAGGATACAAAAAGATGGTCAATCCTCGCATAATTCGAATGGGCTGGGGAATAATAAGTATAGTTTTTCGCAGTAGGGTTCAGCTCCCTCCAAATGTAAATCAAAGAGAGGGAATGTAATAATCGAGGCATACCCGTACCTAGCTTAGAAGGACTTTTAGCACGATATCTGTCCCCAAAGGAGCAATCTATACAGAGGTCTAAGGCGATGTTGAAGTCACCCCCACAGATCAAGTTACCCGCTACATGAGGGAGGAGGGTCTGCAACATAGAGCGGAAGAATGATAATTGAGCATTATGGGGGGCATAATAGAAAATAAATGTGCACAGTTGTTCCCTAATGTAGCCTTTTAACAATAACGGCCTTCAGGGTCCTTAATCCCCAGCTCAAGATGAAAAGACCCAGCCTTAGAAAAGCAAATAGCCACCCCTTTAGTCTTATCAACCGCATTGGCCAAATAAAACCGTGGATAATGCTTGTGCAAAAACTTAGGCTGATACGAGGTAGTGAACTGTGTTTCCTGTAAAAATATAACTTCTACATGTTGAGAGTGATAATAATTAAAGGCTGTGCACCTCTTGACTGGAGAGTTAAGGCCCCTGGTGTTATGAGTCACTAGTGTGAAAGGTATACCTGTCACCATCATGTAGTCATGCGATCAGAGATCCACTGTAAGATAACATACCAGAGTAAGGGTACTGTAAAGCTAGGCCATATCGGTGGAGATGTCTAGCCAACCAAGAGGGGATGCCGAAATAGAGTTCTCACTATGATAGATGAAGTGGAGGGAGGGGACCTGCGGACATATGGCATTCTACTTACAGGAGCCGGATCGACGCCCGGATCGAGCGGTTGTAAGCGTCCTGTGGCAAGGGAAATGGAGACACGCGGCGAAATGGAGGTGAAGAGGAGATGGGCACCATCTTGGATCAGACACCGGAAGATCTGTGGTCCCCTGTGCAGCGTACTCAGCGCTTTCTGAAGTAGCCACCGGCCATCAGTCGAGAGAGCGGGGGAAGACGTCTCGTCTCCTCGGCTTGCAGGGTCGCCCGCTGCCAGGAAGCTACTGGGGTGAGTAACACTCTGCCAACGAGGCACGGAGCTCCGGCCTCAAGCGGCCATTTTCTAAGCACCACGCATACGCCCCTCTTTTGTTTTTCTTTTTAAATGTCATTTTTTTCTTTACAAATGTAATTTTTACTGCAGCAGGTTCTATAAATTGTACAGATGTGCCACTTTTCAGGCAGATTAAGTGGATCCCCCAGGCACGATATTTAAAGGAATTTTTCATTTTTATTGTTGCACTTTAAGTGATGTTAAAATCACTGCTCCTTTAAAAACTGTATTTTTTAAAAGTGTTTTTTTGCATTGCTACATGTCCCCCAAGGCAGTACCCAAATCCCCATACCCTTTTTATGGCCAATAACTTGCATATAAGTCTTCAAAATGCAGACAATTGATTCTCAAAGTTCTAGCCCCATAGACTTGCATTGAGTTCAAGCTCGAATACGAACTTTTTCCATGCTCTAAAGTTTGAATTCAAACCGAACACGGGGGTGTTTGGCCCATCACTATTCAGGAGGGCAGTATTTTCAATATCAAGAACTCTGGAACATTGGTAAATTCAAATCTAATCTTGGAAAGTATTATTTTACCAGAGGAGTAGTTGGTGCTTCAAACAGACTTCCAGCAGAGTATGTGAGTCAGTCAACAGTAAGTGAATTTAAACATGCTTAGGAAAAACATAAAGCTATACTCAGATATAAAGGTTACAAAAACATTCTTGATGGACCACTTGCTCTTTTTCTACCATGACTCTACTATGTCTATGTTTCTGTTTCTTTCAACATTGAGAACATTTGTTCTCAATGTTAAACAATAAAGATTTTAATGGAAAAAAATACTTATCTAGGCCATGGCTTCTCATTTTCCTGGTACGCATGGTTGATGTCACCCTTGTTTTTCTGAAAGCAGCAGAAGCCAGGGCTGAGATATTTTTTAATGGATTTAATTTACATTTTTTTTTTATGCCAATTGTTTTTGTGTATAGGGGGTTTTAATAAAGCGGACTAGCCATTTTCCTGGAGGGTCTGCTTAAAAATTGTCTTATTGCACTGTCATATGAAACTGTACAATTGCAGATTCTATCAAATTTCAGCTTGCTAAGTGTGCTGTAGCTTGCTATAAAGCTACTCCCTTACAAACGCTAAAAGATGCATTAAAGTGTACCTCCAGCCCCAATTTTTTATTTTTATTTTGAATAGATTAAGGAAGCGATAGATTAGAATAGATTACGGAACAACTTTCTTTGTTATATTGCGAGGTGTTCCCTTAATTATTGTCACAGTGACAACCTTGTTACTAAAACAGGAAGTGGAGGAAAACCTCTGCTGGCTTTCAACATTCTATTTTTTTTTTTAATTAAGATTTTAAGGAAAAAAATACTTACCTAAGGTATGGCTTCTTCTCACAGACAGCAGTAAAACATGAATGAGGATTTTAGCCAGCCCCTATGAAAAAGAGTGTATTTATTGCTGTCTGAAGAGTACCTGTATGGGTTTCAGAAAATACATTCAAGGCTTGTTAATTGTTTTGCAACTCCTTGCCAAATCTGATGATTTACCAGCTAAGATTCACGCATATGTAAACAGAGTCACTAAAATAACATATAAGCTTTTACATGTCATTTTCAACATCCCTAAATCTGAAGCTTTCATTAACATAATACCTAGTAATCCATCAATTACATTGTTTAATGCCATTAAGGTTCTTGTTTAGGCACTTCCTGATAAAGTGTGTCAACGCTCTGTCACTCAATTCAACCTGTCACGCAGGTTTCCTTTAGAGAATACGCCCCTTTCAACATGCAGGCGTGGCCCACTGTTTTTACCTTTTAAGAAGCCCGCCATGAGAAATGCCATGCAGCCATGGCTGAAGTTCATGGATGCAAACAGGAAGTGACTGCAAATAGGCTGCAGAAGATCAATAACACTGATATGCATAAGAACATTCATAAGAATGAAGTCAAGTTGAAAGCAAATATTTTACTAAAAATAATGGCAGCTGTTTATAATATGCAGTCATACCTCTCAGCTGTTCCTTATTTGGAGGAATTGTCCTTCATTTGGAACCAAATCCCTCTGTCCCTCTTTCATCCTCAGTTGTCCCTTTTTCCCTTTTTTGGTCCAATGTACAGATATTTATGAAAAAGTCCTATTTAAAGAAAAAGTCCGACCTTGTATTATTTTTGAAAGCTCAGTCATTTAACTCCACAGTATATGTTGCGTTTTATCCTATGTTTCTGTGTGCTTAGAAGCTAAGATCTAGACATGACAGCATTCACCCCCATTCCTGCTCACCCTCTGCAAAGATGATGGGATTCTTGATTGAAGATTCTTATCTCACAGTTTTTAGCAGGTACATGAAGATGGGGCAAGCACTGAAATTCAGTGTGCCGAACCACAATGGAATTCTAAAGAGTGTCGTAGACACTCATTATGAATTCCCTCCATTGTGTTGGTGTCACGTACCTTGGTGGAGTCTGAGTTGATGAGGGCAGCCTCCCTTGCAGCTCCAGCCCCAGAGCCTTAAATAGCTAGTTTGGCACCACAGCTCATAATGAGCACATGCACACATCTGCCCACACACGGAGGAGCATGTGCATAAATGCGCACACATCTGCACAGAGGCCCACAGCCGCTCACAATTCCATGAGCCAAACTGAACTGTGCCCATGCACATGCGCATAGCTCAGGCTGCACAGGTTAGTTCTCACTTCCTCACAGCTGGAAGGTTTCCTTCTTTCTCATCTCAGACAGTTGAGAGGTATGTGCAGTACCTTAGAAAATGAAATGTCATTTATTTAGTGTTTACATGTATTTTTAATACATAACTAGGTTTTTGGGATATAAGGGTAAGTGATGGCATCAAGATCTGATTCCTGCAAAAACTGTTTAAGTGCTGCAAAGTCCTAGAGGGCATTTGATAAAGCTACAGCTAAGTAAGAAAAACATTTAATGGACTGTAACAGAAATAATGAATAACTTCATATGTATATTGTACAAGCTACGTGTTACATGCTGAAGTTGAACCCTGATTTTGACAGTCCCTACATTAAAAAGATTGATGTATTGTACATTTAGAGGCTTTTATTTCCCTGCGGATGGTATGCTAAACCTAGATGCCACTTTAGAGTTTTTGCCTGATAGATATACAATGTGGGCCCCAGAATTAGAAGAAGTGCCCCAGGAATGGTGCTTATTTAATGCTTCTAGCTATTAGTAGCAATGGAAACAAAGCTCCACATTTCTCCCCATACAATTGGCATTGGAATTTCCTTCAGGCTTTCAGTACCTTAGTTGAATTTGGTGTGTCTTATTTAGACCTATTTCTACTATACAGTTCTTGTAATTGTCTTCTTGCTTGCGTATCAGAAAAATACAGTTTTTTTTTTTGTACATCAGTTTGCAATCAGCCATTACATTTGAGCTTAAAGCATATATTTCAGTGTATCTTCCTGGCTGAATAGTTTCTATATCAGTGAATACAGCATTACTGATAAACAGAGATGAGCGAACATGCCTGGGTTCGATTATTGGGCCGCTCAACTAGTTCATCATAATTTCCGGAAATAGCAAACTTTAATCTGAACCTCACTGAAGTCAATGTGGGCCAAGCTGGAAAATCAGTTCTTGAATAGGCAGCTCATTGAAGGAACTCTGCAGTGTCTCTGTTGCCAACAAGAACATTGTGGTCAGCAGTCTAGCCTACAGAATCTCAGCCAATGTAAAAGTAACATTTATTTGGGTACTACCTGTCTGGGGAAACACAGGACTATGCCCCAAAGATTTGGATGAGAGCAGCACTTCAATGAGAAAAGTTGGCAGCAACTTTCTATTTTGATAACATTTTGCTTGTAATGAAGAAAGGTATACTTTTCTGTAGCAGTCATCTTTCAGAGCTGTGTCTTAAATGAATGCATTGTATTTTAAAGCTCAGTTAGCCCAAATATGAAGCAGAGAAGGGTGGAAGAATTGCAATTGGCTTTCACTTTTATATGAAAGCCCCCCTTTCACATCAGAGTCTCCCCTTTACATCAGGAACGCCTTCATGTCAGAGCCCCCACTTTCACAATAGAAACCCCCTTTCACAACAGAGTACACCTTCACATACAGTAAGGAAGCACACTCTTTCACATCAGAGTCCTCCTGTTCACAT
The DNA here is from genome assembly GCF_000935625.1 of Nanorana parkeri. Lineage (NCBI taxonomy): Eukaryota > Metazoa > Chordata > Amphibia > Anura > Dicroglossidae > Nanorana > Nanorana parkeri. Next base: position 69,897 of record NW_017309168.1, on the reverse strand, counting down.
GATGATTATCCTTTTCACATGATGATCATCCCTTTCACATCAGGAGACCCCTCTTCATATCAGGAGTCCATTTCGCTTCAGGAACCCCCTTCACATCAGAATCCTCAGTCCCCCCTTTACATTATAGTCTTTGTCTACAGTCAGCATCATGGCAGATGGTCAAGACGTAAGCAGACTTCCATCCCCTTCTGAATGCTGGGCGCGGGGGGTGCACTAGATGTCACCCGCGTTGGATTATCGTCATGCATTTCCATGGAGTGGGTGCGTCACCCTCCAGCACTAAATCAATTAATAACACTGTAAGTCCCGACTGACCCACCTGTACCTTAGAAACAAGTAAGGCTGATTGGCAGATATGGGACAAAATGTGTCCCATAAGAGATGAGGCACCCATAATAACAACCCCAAACAGCACCCCTGTTAAGAAAGGCTGGTCTAACATAACTTAGATATCTGGTTGTCTCATGAAAAGGTTTGTTCTGCAGCAGACATCCTGATGTCTTACTCTTGCCAAAATGTATGGATCTTTTACAAAATTAAATTTGCCTCTTTTTTTTGGGTACCAACAGTGAATAATTCCATGAGCTAGATTGAATCCTACTATTTTGAATCCCCACCTATAGAATTTTACAATAGTTCTTGGAAAGATGAATTGTAAGTAGCTATGACTAAGTAGCATATACCTTGTCCCTGGGCAAAACCAAATGCTTTCTTCAAACATAGTATAAAGACAGTTCTTTGGATATTTTTACCTGAAACTTTATTGCATGTGAGCTTGGAGAGTAAGATGCAGTGGGTGAAATGCCCATAGAGGCATTAGCGCCTCGGTTTTCCTTAGTTAAAAGTCCCAGAAGGAATTCTCAGATTTTTCCATACTGATCCTCTGATCCTCACTTCCAGTTGCGGTTACTGTATTTTTTGCAGATGATCTGTAACTCTGGCTTTGCAAGTTCTAAGCCTAAGACCGATGGACTGCAAGGATAAGAACTCAACAGGATCAAAATCCTCTGTAGTTTCTCACTTCTCAGCCATGAGGGTTGAGTAATCAAAACCCAAGAAACACACTAGGACCCATTTAGAAGGGTATATATATATATATACCAGTTTGCCTGACCCAATTAATTTGTCTTAATTCTGCAGTGAATGGCGAGCTGCTAAATATGTAAGATAAACTTTTGTCATATTTCTGACCCAGCCCTCTGAAAAAATAGGCTGTCAGATAATATAAAAGGAAAACTCTAGAGCACAATAAATCTAGAAGAATCCTGTAAAATAAAAATGCAAGACCTATTACATTAGTTATTAGTTATTAGTTGTCATCACCCCACCACCACTATCAAAATATAGGAATGTAAATTTTTGGCACAACATACCTTCTTTTGTTCTTTGAATGATTTTATGTTGTTTAATAAAACTGGAGACGTACAGGATCCATAGAGAATAAATTGAACTTGCAGTAACAAACAGTATGATTTTCTTTTTCAGATTTTGAAAATTAAATATAAAACCTGTAAAAACATTTTTGCTGCAGCTTTTATTTAAATATGAGTGTGAAGATATAAAGTAAGATGGAACACCATTCTAATTAATGGCAAGCATGTTGGGTCCCCAAGAATTACCATGGTTCCCTTTCAGATACACAAAGAAATGTATCTAATGCTGTAATTAGTTTTTTTTATATCTCTGAAATGCAATGTTTGCTCCTTCACTTGTGTTTAATACATTGTAGAATGCCTTGTATTCTGCTGTAGGTTAACACCTCTATTCAGCACTTCACAATGATATATTTGCAAAGCATCAATTGATACAATCTTTTAATGATATAGCGTACCATCTTTGTGCTATTATGCAGTAATATATAAGGCATATTGATATAATATGCTGACTCATGCCTTTATTTTTTCCTTAATTAACACTTTTTCAAATACAGTTAACTTACGTTTATCTAGTAATGTGTTATTCCACAGTGAGATATACTTGTTTGCACTAAATAAACCTTTAGCAATCATATACTATGGTATAAAATGTTAGTTCTGTCCTACATCCTGTAACCCCAAAACGTTCAACTGTATTAGCCATCACTAATTCTATTGAATAATGTGATCTGAAATGTCTAGGCACATACTCGCTGATAAGAGACAATAATTTAGAGGAGGATCCTAGGGACCTTACAAGTCATATGTATATATGTTTTCAAATATATGCAAATAAAACCCCTGTTTTTACTATAACATTTAAATATGTGCCTGTGAGTAAAAGCGTATGGGAGCACGATGAGGTCAGAGTCGATCAGGATGTATTTTTGAGTGATAAACCTGACGGTGCATGGAAAGTGGACACAGCAGTTTAAAGTAGAAAAAAATCCACTAATTTGTCTGTTTCCTAAATTGCAGCTCAAGTTAGAAATGTTCAATACATGTTATTAAATCCTTAATGAAAACACTGTTGTTTTCTGCCTGTATTTATGTACAATATGCCTACTAGGGCATGAACAGTGTATGCTACATTCAAGGCATGCCTCTGGTGAAAACTGTTAAAGTTGATAGTGTGCATATGTCAGCTCCAATAGTTCAGGTCCTCAAATGGCTGGTGTCAAAGCTGGAAGCGTGTGGTGCACCATAACAACTGCAGATCTAAACAGAGGCTAAGATGGTATCATCCTTGGCATATAGGAGGATAGGTGTATTTAGTACTGCTTTAAATGGAAGCTCAGGGGGAAAGGGGAGGTGGTAGCAATGCAAGACAAGTAATAGAAAAGGTTTATTGAGGAGAGCAGATTAGAGAGAGATGGAAGATCAGAGGAGGAGAGTTGGGCATTTCAGATGAAGAGTAAAGAAGAGAGGGCATTTGTAATGGATAGGACAAGGCATGTTGAACAGTGAAAAGTCTAGACATGAGTGAAGTGTAAAGATTAAACACAGCCAGAGGGACAAAGGAGGAAGTGCAGTCCACAGAATACAGGAAATAAGGAGCAACATGGGCACACACAGTATTGTGTCAACTGGTTTTCCTCACCGCTGTAGGTAGGAATTGATAGGGCTTAGTGCTAAAGGGTCTACTTCATATTAATGGAATTTCATGCAACAATTCACTTGTTCTCAGCAAATAAAGAGTTGTTGGACACTTCGTTCACACGACTATGCCTGTATTGAGCCTCATATGCTAAAAATTCTGAAAATGTCATACATGAAGGGAAGGAGAAGAATACTAGAAGTGTATATTCTTATAGATGTATAAGCATTTCTATTATGAGATAAAGGATATAGTTGGAAGTCTGAAATGTCTGTATGCTCATCGTTTGGATTTAAATAGGATGTTAAATAGGGTATGTTTGGTCTGTTTGTAGTCTGGTTAATAATTGTAGGTATGGTGTGGTTGAAATAAGGACATACTATGAAGGATCTATGCCATTCTCATTAACCTTAGAACAAATATCCTTCAGAAGGATTCATAACAACAAAGCATTGTATTGTCCGTGAATGGGATCATTATTTGGTGTATAATTATTTGTTCAACAGCTAACAGTAAAACATGTTCTAGTCTTCTGTAAAGAAGTAAAGAAAAAAAAACATTGAGCTGTGGATGTACAGACAATTATATTTTATTTTGTACTATACTATAATAATGATTCATACCAGGACTTCTGTGTTCCTTCATTTTGAGGCTTCATCTTGAGAGCTCAGTAGGCACAGCAAGTACTAGCATCACTTTATGACGGTTTATTTGAATTAAGTATCAATCAATATATTTAGCGTTAAAGATAACAGCATACTGAAGGTTCTAGCTAATGATCTGTATGATCTTGTTTTGCAAGAGTATGAATGTTATGGTAGATTTGTAGCTTCTCAGACTGATATAAGATAAATAGTTATTCCTGCCATCTCATTTAATATGCATGGTGCAATGTAGCTTAATGTATAAAAGTCATAATTTCTTGAATCTTACTAAGCTGTCATTTTCAGTCTTAAATCTTAAGTAGTCTTAAGTGCAATCCTTTTTTTAATTGGAAGAATGTCCTCTAAAAACCTTTTAAAGTGAATTAAACCTTAAAGTGGAAAGCTAATAAAATAACGAAATATATAGTTAATATACAAATATGTGAACTATTTCACCTGTGTTTAATCAATTATGTGCTTTACGAACCTCACACAGAGAATAGTCAGGCAGGTGTTTCCAGTATTTCCTATTTCAGCATTTTAGATTTCTTTGTACCTGGTTGCCCACAGTGATGCAGCACTATCATTTTGTTGATTCATTGTGCAAAGAGAAAGCAGGTAACAGAAGACACTGCTAAACTAATGAAAGGTGTTGTCACCTGCCACATTAAACAGGGTGGCAGAACAGATTTGCAAACCATCCATTTTTTTTCTATTCTTTAATAGTGCATTTGCCAGTGTCAGGGAATCCACATCCTCTGGTAACATCTGGGTAATTTGTAGAAGAAAATGAGCTTTGCCCAGCAAGTGGTCCAGTCCATTAGTTCACTACATTATTGGATAAAGAAGACATGATAATCTTTTTTTAATTTACCATTTAGTTTAACAACAATTATAACAAAACTGGACAACATATATTTTAAAATGCGTAGATCTTGCAGTGTAGAGCAAAATATATTGGAATCGGATAACCCTTAACAGAATTGTTATGATGTTTTACTTTAAGAAACAGAGAATACTATCTGTTTGATGCATTGTGTAAACCTTCAAAACACTTGATAAAATAAAGAATTTATAAAAAAAGAAACAGAGAATAGCTTTTATGTTGCACTTCAAGTTTTTATGATGAACTTATATTTCAAATATGACTTATGTAATTTTGTTCAAATGCGGTTATTACTATTTACTCTTCATTTGAAAGTTAAGTCTTAGGTGGGTTAGTTCAGAATCAAATCATACATTATGAATGTGTGACCTTTCTCTGCTTAATTAATGTGGGAAGTAATAGGGTATGCTGGAGCTGTGTTTTCCCATTTCATCAGAGCCTTTACACCGCTCTGCAACATATCAGTAATCTGCCTTTCAGAAAATTTTAGAACCTTGCGATTTGTGAATAAATCCTAGTACAGTATCCTTATAACTTCGTATTATTGCTTATATTACACTCGTCTACAAGGAAAAAGCCTCGGAAATTAAAATAGCTACATTTGACCAGAATTTGAGCACTAATAAAGGAAAATTAAGTGTGATGGAGCTCCATCCATATGTGCATTGCTTGTGGAGCTCACATGTGCACCAGTAGAGATGCCAGGAGCCAGAATGTGATGTCACGCCAGTCCAGGCACCTCTATAGGATATGCGAGGGAGCTATAAGCAATGCATGTATGTAAGGAGCTCCTTTGCGGCCATACACCCAACCCACCCTGCGCTGGGGGAAGGCTGAGGAGCCTCTCGCATAGAAAAGTGGAAGGCATGCGGCAACCCACTGATCAAGGGGTCGCGACCCACTTTTGGCTCAGGACCCACTAGTTGAGAACCAAGGCTTTATAGGACCTAAGCAAATTTTCCATGTGTTTTTCATAGTCATCTGCCTTGCTGTTCCCGAGAAACTTCGTTGCCACCAACTTGAAGGCTTCCCATGCCTTCTTTTCCTTGCCGCGCAACAGACAATCAAACTTGTCATCTCGGAGAAGTTCTCGAATCTGTGGACCGACAAAGACGCCTTCATTGATTTTGGCTTCACTAAGTCTTGGAAACTTTTCATAGAGATATTGGAAACCTGGTTTTGTTTTGTCCATAGCCTTTACAAAGCTCTTCCTTAGCCCCAGCTTTACATGCAACGGTGGTAACAACATTTTCAGAGAGTCAACAAGAGGTGGATTTTGAAACTTTTTCTTTCCTAGCTCCCAGGACTGTCGTGATGGCCAGTCTTTCTTGACATAATCAGAATCTCTGGCTGGACTGTCCCATTCACAGAGGAAACAGCAGTACTTTGTGTATCCACCCTGCAGGCCAAGCAACAGGTCATCAACTTTCAAATCACCTATGAACACAATAGAGTACTACCCATGTCCATAATCTCCAGGTGGTCTGAGACCTCACCCCTATATACTAATACAACATAATCACATCAGTGTGTCACTGGAGTTTTAAGAGGCATCAGACTTAAATTTATGAGAAATTGTACAAAATGTATTACTAGCTACATACAAAATCCATAGATTCCATTAAAAACATACAATTACGATCATGATATCAGTTCTGCGTTATTGCTACATATATAATTATGGTTATTCATGTGCTTAATTTAATAAGTATGATGTTTCGATCTTATCATGTTTTTATCTTTTCCATAGTGGCAATAATCAATGTACTTCCACCGCGTTTCGCTGATGTGTTTCCTCAGGGAAGATAAGGCATGAATCTATTTACAGTTACATAATCAATTTTAGTAATACCTCCATGTACAAAGTTCCATTACATACATTGTTCATAATTAATACATATAGCACAATCATGGAATCTGTCTTCCCCTACTCATTCAGAACTCAGGAATCAATGCAAAACCAAATCCAAGAAGCGAGGATAGACATCCAGCCCCCTCTCGGAGTCAGTGTGGCGGGACCACAGGTGCACAAGCAGGGGAACTTGATAATCTATAATATGGCCATCACTATTAATCGAAATATCTTGTACCCATTATCAAAGGTAATAAATATGTTTGTATGTACTAGTCACTAGCGTCCATAAACCCTAGACCCATATGTGAATAATCCCCATATATTGTGCAAAAATGCCTAACAACTTTCAAATCACCACAGAGCTGCCACTGGTGTTCCTCATCCACCTCAGCAGCTGTTTCTTGGTTTCGTATGTTCCTTTGATGTGGACTGCATGCCCGACAGGTAAGGATGACAAAACATTGCCATTGTGCAATAAAACAGATTTAGACTAGTTTTAGATGAATCTATGAACAATCTCCATTCATCTGGATTGTGGGTAATGTTAAGGGCTGTCATTAAGCCATCAATATCATTGCAATAAACCAAATCACCTTCCACTAAGAATCACGGAAAATGGAGATCCTCGCGATCACGGAAAATGGAGATCCTGACATCACTCTGCAAATGGTTCCACTGTAATCTAGAGCCCAGTAGCTCTGCCTTACTCTTAGGCAATTTCAAATCCCCGACCAGGTCATTTAGTTCATTCTGTGAAATTAGATGTGGTTCAGGAGGAGCATACGGTGGGCTAAAGTATGGGTCCGCTGACATTGACAGCCCCGGATCAGCTGGATCCTGCTCATCGTCTTTATCATCATCAGAGTCTAGAGAGTAGGATTCTGGTGGATCTGGAATAGGCAAGTCCTCACCATGGGTTACAGGACGCAGTGTGGATGGGAAGTTTGGATATTCCACAGTCCACTTCTTCTTTCCTGGGATCCCTTTTGCAATTGGGCGAACCATGCAAAAATAGCAGTCACTACTATGATTGGTGGGTTCTCTCCACACCTTTGGGACTGTGAAAAGCATGAACTTTTTCTTCTTGTTTAGCCAATGACGCAGATAAGTTGCACATGTTATGCAACAATAATGAGGGGCCCAACTCTTGTACTGATACCCTATTTTGCATCCAAAATATAAGTGGTATGCCCAGGGCTGTAGGAAGGGCGAGGCGAGGTGGGGACACAGCCAGGACCCTGATATTTAGCCAGTTAGGGGGAGGCAGCACAGCCCGAAGATTAGAAAGTGTGCCCGCAGCCCAGAGAAAAGTAAGTGTGCTCGGCCACAGCCGCCGTGCCACGGCCCTCTGCCGCCGACTGCAGGGATCTTCATGGATCCAGAGGAGCAGGAGCGCTGCTGCCGGCCAGAGCACTGCATTACCCAGCAGGCAGCCTGACAGTGGCGCAGTGCAGCAAGGGAGGTGTGGCCGTGAGGTGACTGAGGGGCGTCCCGAGGTTCAGTCCAGACAACGTGAGGTGGCTCTATGGCAGGGATCGGGATGGGATTCGACACAGACCGACAGAGATCCGGGAGAGCTGCAGCCTGCAGGTACTGTGCTTGCTGTTTGTGACACTGTCAGTATATCACTCCCCTTCTTCTCCATCACTTCTTCTTCATCACTGTATGATACTGTACAGAAGAAGTGATGGAGAAGAAGGGGAGTGATATACTGACAGTAGTATCTGTGTGTAACACCTGTGTACCTCCTGCCTCCACACTAGTATGTAATATAATAGTTTTATCTCTATTATTTCAATTATAGTAAAAAAGAATGTGGGGGGGAATGCTCAATGGGGACAGTATGGACTCCATGCTGCCCCATTGAGCATCCCCCAAAGGTGTGGAGAGAACCCACCAATATCATAGTACCTCACCTACACCCTTAAGGCTGTGACACACTGCACGCAAAGCAGCGTGGAGCGGTGGCGCGCTGCCTTTGTGTGCAATGTGTCATGTAATTTTCTCTCCGGCACGTTAGCTTGCAAGAGCAGGCATAGCTTGGCATGCCGAGATGAAAAATGTCATCTTCATCCAATCGGCTCGCATGTATAACCCACACATCAAGATGCAAAGGCCATTAGGTTATTATGCGTGAGCCAATTGGCTGAAGATGCAGTCTTTCATGTGACTTTACTCAGCTCACAAACTGCACGTGAAGCTCCATGCCTGACAGCTTTGCTTTGCATGGCTTCGCATGCAGTGTATCACGGCTATATACTATGTCCCAACCATCAACCATTGTGGGAAGGAGCTGTGGAGCATCAGCCTGCTGGGAGGTCGAGTCCCAGGAGGCAATGTCAGTGCCTTAGTGGTTAATGGGGCCCTCTTCCTCCTGTCCAGGCCCACCCAAGTGGCAGAACTCCAGGGCCCGGTCACAGCTGCCACTCTATTAGTTCTGCCACTTGGGGGGCGCTGACAGGAGGAAGGGGGCCCCATTTACCACCAAGGCACTGACATTGCCTCCTGGGATTACAGCTCCCAGCATGCAGTAGGCCAACACTCCACAGCTCCCTCCCGCAGTGGCTGATACTTATGCCAGTGGCAGAACTACCAGGGTCGCAGTGGCCACACTGAGCACAGAGAGCCCCCACTGATCTGAGAGAGCATGCACTGACCAGAGAGAGCATGCACTGACCAGAGAGAGCCCACACTGACCAGAGAGAGCCCCCACTGACCACAAAGAGCCCACACTGACCACCTAAGAGCGCCGCACTGGCCACCTGAGAGTCCACACAACCCTCCTGAGACCCTAGAAACATCAGGTCGCAAATCTGGAGCAATACAGAGTACATATTATTCTGCATTGCTGAATATTATATTACTGGGATTTGTAGTCCGTAGCGAGTGCTACATGGGATATAGGGACCTTAGATTGTAAGCTCCATGAGGGCAGAGGCTGATGTGAATGTACGCTGCGTAAATTGTCAGCGCTATATAAATACCTGTAATAAATAAATAAAAATAAATACCCATTACACTGCACAACAATTTTTGTGAAAAGTTTTGCTTCCCTAAAAGTTTGTGCTGATTGTAACAGGTATCTGGTGGGTATACACAAATTTAGTTTTGGTTTTGCTGCATCACGTAGGAAATCTGAGAAATAGACAGTTAACTGTTTAAGTTCAACATAATTAAAGTTCAACATAATTAAAGGTGTTTTTCGTTTGTATTCAATGTTCGGTGCATAACATTGCAGTTTCCAACAGTAGTCAGCAAGCATTGACGGATTGCAGTTGCCCTGATATCGTTTTTCCATTGTAGAATTGTCCTGGTGAAACCTTTCAGATCTCCACAGATATTTCAGTTGTACTTGCTGTACTGGATGTGCTTCAGCAACATTTCCATGTTCTCATAGGATTCTTTCATGTGTGCTGCATAGCCAACAGGTATTGAATGGTGAACGTTGCCATTGTGTAAAAGAACAGCTTTGAGGCTTAACATTGACGAATCAATAAAGAGACGCCACTCTTGCTGGTCATGGTCACAACCCAAAGCAGAGAAAAATCCTTCGATGTCAACACAGAGACAGAGACTGTCAACTTGTGCAAAGAATTTGGTTGTATCATCTTGGCAGCTTCGAAAAACGGACATTTTCGTACCTGGTGACAGCAAACACCATTCCTGCAGTCTCGAACCCAGTAATTCAGCTTTTGCTTTTGACAGACCAAAATCTCTGACCAGATCATTTCAACAGCTTTCAACCTGGCCTGATTTCATGCCTGGACATGCCCAGACTGCACAAAACATTGTTCATAGGTCTCTTACAGAAACAAACATTTTTGGACACAAATATCAGAAAAAAAACATGACAAAACTGAAGATTTCAATGAAACAGTATGTGATGGGCAAATTTTTTTAGTGTCACGTGACAGTTTTTCTAAAACAATACAGACAAATATTTTAGGACAGTGGTAAAGTACTAGGGCCGTCACAGTTGTGACCGCTGTGACCCTGGTAGTTCTGCCACTGACTCCAAGTTGTAGAGGGACTTTAAATCCCAGCAATACATTATACAGCAATGCAGAACAATATATTGCTACCTACTCTGTGCTGCCACTCCGGGGTGCCGGCCTAATTTCTCGTGTGGAGGGTCTCAAGAGGGATGAGGAGGGTCTTAGGAAAGGTGCAGAGGGTTTCAGGAGGGGGAGATGTGCGGGCAGCAGAAGCGCTGTAAACAGGCGCCATGTGGTTCCCAAGAAGCAAGCACGTGACCTAAGGCATCTGAATCAATTTGAAAATTTAAATTGTCAGTATTAGTTTTTGGTATCGGGGCATTTTCACGAGTATGAGTATTTGTGAAAATGTTCAATATCAGCACCGATACCAATACTGGTATCCGTATCAACAGGGCAGCCATCAGAAATTACACGGCTTTAGGCCGGGCCCCCCTGTGACGAACTAGGAGCGCAGAGAAAATACACAGAGGCAAATCACATGGAACCCGGCGTGCGGGGTGTTTATTGGGGAATTCAGGTATACAAAGCAAGGTACAAAGGCCGGGGTTAGGTCCTGGTGGGTTGCAGGGGAGGGTCCACCCAGAAAGTAGGCAACGGGCCAAGGAAGGAATAGATCCAGAGTCACAATGCTAGTAGTCCAGGGGTCAGAGGTGCAGCAAGAGGTAATCCAACAGGTAACAAGGGTTAGGTCCTGGGGGGTTGCAGGCTACGGGGAGGGTCCACCCAGAAGGTAGGCAACGGGCCAAGGAAGGAGTAGATCCAGAGTCACAAGGCTAGTAGTCCAGGGGTCAGAGGTGCAGCAAGAGGTAATCCAACAGGTAACAAGGCACCGTGTGAGTACATCCAGTACGGGTAAAACAACAGATCCCAGCAGTCCTCACAGCAGCAGTGGAGCAGAACAGGAAAGGTTAAGTCCGTATCCCTTTGAATCCACAGGCAGAGACCGGCCTCAGCGCAGCCTCTAGTCAACCATTCAGCTTTCACTGAGCCAGTCACACTGTTATTATTATGCATTTATATAGCTCTGAAATATACCACAGTACTGTACAGAGAAATCTGAGCCAGTTTGTGGCCCAACGAAGTACTGATGGGGTGGTCATAATAATCTGGCCACTCAGTGTATACCGCAGTGCTGTATAGAGAACACTGAGCCAGTCACAAAAAAAGTGTGGTGTGCAATATAGTGAAATGGAAAGTGTAAAATTATACAGCACAATGCAGAATACCACCAGCTATAGAGGAATAAAGTAGACATGTGCACCAGCAAAAAAATAGTTTTTTCGTTTCATTTTGATTCGGATTTTGCTTTATTTAGTTTTTCGGAATTCGGGTCCGAAAGTCAATTCGTTTCGGAATTCGGATTCAGACTAAATTCGTTAGCCTTACTCTGTATGAAAGTCTGTTTCATTTTTGTTTCGTTCGTTCGTTGCAGCAAAGTGACATTTAAGAGGAAAACATTTTTTTTCTCAAATGTCACTTTGCTGCAACGAAATTTCGTCCAAAAAACAAAAGTTCGTCCAAAAAAAATTAATCGGAAATTCGGATTTGTTGGCATTCGTTATATCTGTAATTCGGATACATCCGAATCTCTGAATTTCCAAAATTTCATCCGAATTTAAATTCAGAACGAAACGAATCACACGTGTCTAGAATACAGAAAATCCCTGCAATACATTATACATACAGTGTATAATGTATTGCTGGGATTTGTATTCCTCTATAGCTGATGGTATGTATACAGGGCAATACACAATCAGCTATAGAGGAATACAACTAATCAATATCCCAGCAATACATTTATACAGCATGTGGTGGAAAAGTGCAGGCAGTCTTACCTGCACACTCTTCAAACAACTTTACTTTCCTCCCCTGAGATCTTGGGACGGTCGGCAGCTGCCGTTCCTCCACGCTGCAGTCTCCCTGCAACAACAGGATCATCTTGGCGGGCAGCGTCTTAGCGGGCAGTGGCGGGAGAGAGCTCAGAGCTGGGTGAGGCAGGGAGGAGGTGCGGTGTGTGGCGTGAAGCATGCAACACATGTGGAGCCGCGAACAGGGGCAACTAATCGAAAGCCGACTAATCGATGATGGAAAGCGTTGACAACATTTTCCATCATCGATTTTAATCGACTTAGTCGATTAGCTGTTGCAGCCCCAGTCACATCTGTCTCTGTACAGAGGAGCTTACACTCTAATGTCCCCCCTCAGTCACACTATTAATATTATACATGTATATAGCTCTGACCTATACCGCAGTGCTGTACAGAAAACACTGAGCCATTCACATCAGTCTCTGTACAGAGGAGCTTACACTCTAATGCACGATACCAGCTGTAGGGGGACTACAATCCCAGCAATACATTTATACAGCAATGCAGAACAGTATATGAATTTGACTAAGGACCTCCAGCATCACCTTAAAGAGTACCTGTCACCACCATCTGCACCCCATGTAATATCAATTACAGTAAAGTAAAAAAAAAACAGTTTTTAAAATAACATGAAATAAAATAAATGTAAAAATAAATAAAAACATTTTTAAAGTCCCCCGCGAGCATGCGCGTCTTCACATAAACACTCGTCAGTGCGCCTATGTATGAAAACGATGAACACGCTACAAATGTTGGGTCATCGCTGCGCACGCAGTGAGAGAAATAAATCTAGGGCCAGTATTTTTGGGTATCTCTAAACTGGAGACCTGTGGGGGCTTGTCGTTGTCTATTGACTTTTTGGACTACCGAATTGTGTTGCCGTTTCATGACGCACACAATTTTTAACCGGGTCATGGGGTATCTATTTACTCGTTGTAACCTCATCTTTTATATTGTATTAATAAAATGGGTATTTTATTGTGTTTTGGGTCATTTAAGTGCATTTTTTCACTACATTTGATAAGTTTGATAAGGAGTTGCGCTTATATCATGCAACATAAACATTTGAAACTGCCAGCTTTGTATTCTATAGGGGCTTGGCTTTCAGAAAATATATAATGTTTGGGGGTTTAAAGTAATTTTGAGGCCTAAAATGTGGAATATAACATGGGTGCAAAAAAAATAGAAAAAAGGCCTCAGTCATGAAGGGTTTAAACTATTTATTTCAGTTACATAAGAAAATACATGTAACTTAACATGAATAACAACTTCAAAAAAATAAACTTACAGTGTAGTTAAATAAGGTATCAAAAATAGTGCTTTCAGTATTAATCTATTTTTTAGATTGTAAACACACTTTAAATTGATGAATTAAAGTGTCTTTCATGGTAATTCATCCCTCAGAGATGTAACCATACTGCCAACAATAGAAAAATACAAATCCCGGCAATGCATTATACAGCAATTCAGAATACCACTAACTGTACAGGAATACAAGTTTTACATACTTATCTCAATACATTATACATCAATGCAGAATGGCACAGGCTATAGAGGACTACAAATCCCAGCAATACATTATACAGCAATGCAGAATACCGCCAACTATCGAGGACTACAAGTCCCAGAAATACATTATACAGCAATGCAGAATACCATCAACTGTAGAGGTAAAAATATCCCAGTTATACATTAGACAGCAAAGCAGAATGGCACCGGCTATAGAGGACTACAAGTCCCAGCAGTACATTATATAGCAATGCAGTATACGGCATACAGGGCCGATTTAGACAGGAGCCAATTTACCTTCCAGCATGTCTTTGGAGTGTGGGAGGAAACCGGAGTACCCGGAGGAAACCCACGCAATCACATGGAGAACATGCAAACTCCTTGCATCAGCTAGTATTTGATGAAAAGTATCTGTACTCGTACTCGGCTGGAAAATCTGGTATCGGTGCATCTCTAATGAATTGGATGTCTTAATGCAACACAAGTTAACGTGCTGCATAACATGCGCACCATAGCGCACTGCAAAGGTGAGAAGGATCCCTAAATGTTTACTTTACTGCTATCCACCTGTCCAGTTAGAGTGCCTTTACTTAACACTGAGGCATTATCATTGGACACTGAACAGTTCTTCTAATTCTCATTGGACACATTGGGCAGTTGGCAGGGCTGAAGTTGGAGAGGGGCACAGAAGAAGCTTTTCTCTGAAACAGTTGACATCTTGTGTGGTCTGCTTTTAGGGCACGTTCACACCAGCCACAGTACGTTCCGACCCGATAGTGCTTGCAGCATTTTTTCTGACTGGACCGGACCAAAACGCAGGCATTGATGTGCCCAGTGCTCCCGTGTGGCCGATCGCACTGTGGCCGGGGGGTGTGGCTGTGGTGCCATTGAGTTTAATGCACCGTCACGCCCCCTCCCGCCCCACAACAAAGTGAGGCAGCCGCAATGCAATCCAGTGCGTTCCGGCCCCAAGTTTTTCTTCAAAATTTAAAATGAAACACAGGTTCACTTTAAAACTGGATGGCAGGCATGCTGCCCTTACACCTGTAAAACAAAACTGCCAAGCACATGTATACTAGGGTAATAGGGGTGTTTCATCCAGCAGTTAAATTGTTTTATTGATGCAATACATATTACTTGTTAGAATTTATGGCTTAACTAGTGTCACAATACAATATAAAAATTCAAATTAAGACATTTTACTTATGTTGAACAAAGATATAAACAGATTTAAATTTCAGTCGTAATATTTTCTCTCTTAGTGGAAAATGCAGAAATTTAAATATCGCAAAATTGATCCTGAGAACGTTTTATTTACAACCAAAAATACAAGGAAAATGTATATTTCTTGTTTTTGTAAATTTCCTGGTGTTATCAGCAGAAAGGATACACTCATAAAAATGTGATAAAAAGAAGAAATTAACTTTTCAGCTTCCTTAATGGCTGTGAATAATTCACAAAGGCGTAGCAGGAGTTTGTGCTATAGAAACAAGCTAAAAATGTTTAATGGATGCTATTATATTTCATTTGACATTTTTGGTAATGCTGGTGGTGACTTTTTAATGGCAGATTGTGCATAATACAGTACATTGTATCACTTTTGTTTTGTAATTTAATGCATCCTTTTTTAGTTTACGCAGAAAAGAAAGGATGAATGAGAATAGAGCTCGCATTAAATGGGTGCTTGTTTGCTCTACATGTTTGTGAACTGACTTTGGTGGTGCTTTTTAACTCTTTTATGAGCAGAGGTCAGTGATGCTTTGAAGCTCAGGATAAATTGCAGCAGCATCTGCAGGAATTGACTTGACAAAAACCCAAGTTCATTTGAATATCTAAATAGTATACCATTTTAATACAAACCCTGCTCTATTTTTTTTATTAGATGACAGATGCGCAACAATGTAAAAGCACATATTTTTTTATTAATGAATTTGTTGTACTATAATTGTATCTGACAGTCACAGTATTAAACAGAAATAAGCTGCAAGCCGAAATCCTATATATTCAATGACACTTTCAGCCTGCATGTGATCACTATGTTATAGCCAGATCCAGACTGCGTGTTATCTCTATGTTTTAGCTGGATCACCAGGTATAAACAAAGGAAACATTACACCAATGAAAGAAAATATATACTGGTTTTGTACATATTTTTCTCTATAATGGTCAGGCCAAGACAAATTACATTTTTTAAAATATTTTCATTTTTTTAGCCAGACAAATATGAAATATTGCATATGAATATTGTGTATTCTCATTTAAACCTACATGTGGAGGCACCCAACATATTTGTTTTCACAAAACAAATATTGTATATATACAGTATATATAACTGGAAAAATTCTATTATTTATCTGTAATGCTCAACAGAGCCGAAACATTCTTACTTCTCTTCAGTACAGACACAGGGCTTGCTGGGATCAGTAGTGCTACTAACACAGAGTAAAATATTTTACTGAATCAAATTAAAGTGAGCAGAAATTGGAGATTCAGAGAAAATGTTTTGCTCTATCCTGTGTAGTTTAAAATGTAATGATTGAAGTTAAAGATTCTTGTTATTCTAGTGTAGCACCCCCTGACCCCTAGGAGCATGTGGTGGACTTTAGAGGCAGGATGGACTGACATTTCACCTCAGGTATGAGTCCGTTTTTTAAAATGTGAATGTAAAGTTGAGGGGCAGTCACTTAAAGGGCTTTCAAATATGTTATTCCTCCGACAGCTGACATGGGAGAGAGGGATAAGGGCTACAGGCACCTAGAACAGTACAGACTCCAGACTCATGGACTACTTCCCAACTTCACAGTGAAGAAAGTCTTAAAGCTGATTGCAGTTACACTGTGCATTGTAGCACTTAGCTGGTTAGCAGACATAGCACAGAACTGCCAGGACGAGACACACCAGACTTCCTGCGAGGTACAAGCCCACTTCTGGATTCCCTGGCACCTCCAGGAGACAAAATTCCTCCCTGGTTATCCATCCCAGGCATAGCTTCCTCCTTCACTGGCAGGACAGCTGCAGACCCTGACTGGGTCTCTATACCTGACCACCTGCAGACTGCAGGACTGGTCAGACAGTACTTCACTTTATGCACCTTCCTTAAGACAGGAGGCCTGGGGAAAGAGGGAGTTTCATATGGTTAGCCCCGAATATTTATGTCCTCCCCAGCATGCACCACTGGCCATGAACTTCCTAGTGATTGGCTAGAGAGACACACCTATTTCATAACACCCTTACTGGATGTTCTGCTCTAAGGTCACACCCAACAACCAGCAGCAGGCAGATGCAAACAATAACAGAGAGCTTAGAAGAAACCAAATGAGCACAGACTTTTAAATTAGTTAGACTGGATATGGTCCAACAGAACAAAATTTAAGGAGTCACAACACTTAGTGCAAGGTGGCTACACTAGTATGATGTTTGATGTCACAATCAATATTATGATGCCACGGTAGATATTGTGATGCCACAAACTGTACTTTAATGTTATAGGTCAATATTAAAATGCCCAAGTATGCATGGTCATGTTGCTTTAAATAGTATTGGACACAGAACCTTGGTAATTCAATAAAAAAATTAGGTACTCTAATTTACATCAGTTTCTGCAAAAGACACCCAGGCTCACATGTCCTGGGTTCCAAGGTCTGGCAACACCTCTGCTTAGAAAATCTAGCACTGGCACACCCCCTATGTGATATCAAATTACAGTGACAGGTCCCCTTCATGGAGACATCAGGGGTCTCTCAGACCCCTAATGTCACCTAGGGACCCCCAGAGAAGCTGATGAAGCACAGATCTGCTTCATCAGCTTCTCTCCAGTTTCTGTACCGGAGAGTGACAGAGGAATGCGGAAGTGATGTAGTAACTGTAAAACACTTCCTGCATTCAGAGACCGTGGGAGGAGAGCGGATGGAGATCGTGTACTGACCTCCCTCCGTTCTCAGTGCACGGAGCCACATCGCCCATCCCGGATCAGGAAGCCCACACAGCTTACTATCACACACAAAGGTGGCTCCATAGGACCTTGCAAGTGAAAGGAGCCAGCCTAAAATAGGATTTTAGGACCAGTGCTCAGGGGACCAGCTGATTGTGGAATATCACTTTAAAGTTGGCCATAAACTTTTTTTCTTATTCAGCCTCTTGCCTAAATGAGAAAACATTATTGAATCCCCCATCCTCGCCTAACAGCATGGATTGGGAAATCTTTCCTGCTGGGCCATTGTATTCTGACAGCCACCGCCCGCCTCTGTCAGAATATTCCAAAGAGTGACTGATTGGCTGAATCCACTGTTCAGATATCAATATTTAGCAAGACACCAGTGGTACTGACAGGGCCACCCACAGCTCCTGCCGATTCCAACAAAATGCGATCAGTGTATGGGCGACTTAAGTTTCATTCTATTTGGGTAGCTTTTTTCAGTTTGCAAAACATGTTTTTCCTCAGCTTAGTAAATATGGGGAAGCTCTGCTAACTTCCATCATCCACTCATCAACAATCCTGTTTTTTTTTCTTTGCACATAGATTGGGTATTCTTTGCAAAGTGATTTTTAACCAGATTTGCTAAGCACAGGGAAAATTATCTTGTAAAGTGAACAGCCTATTTCCCTTTAGTAAATCAACCCCATTGCATGAACTGCCAGGACCCAGCTTGGAAAAACTCCACTCTCATTGGATTGCAGCTTGTGCCTTATCTTTTTAGGGGGTTCATGAGAGCATAGACATGGGGTGTGTGGCATATATAAGGTACAGGCACACTATGTTGTCTGCATGTTTGTAGTGGTTTAAATAAATATTTTTACATGGCTAGCTCGCTTAGCTTGGTAGGACAATAAAGCATAAATATGTATAACTACAAAAGTGCAAAGAAGCTGTCAAATTTGGCGTTTGCTGATATCCATTCCAATACCATAGTGTGCAGAAGGTACTGTAATAATATCTTCAGTGTTGGGAGGGGTCGCACTCACAACCTCAACACTTCTCAACACGCTCAGAAATGATAACCTACCTGCTTCTCCTGATTCATGAAATTTTGCTGAAAGGTAATTGGAATCTGCACTCGTCAACATACAGAGGCAATGGTCAGAGTTGTGTACAGTAAAGCACATGCAAAGACATAAACAGCTTTTTAATGACCATGAGAGATTGCAGTAAGGGATGGAGAAAGCCTTGGTCCCAAATTCAAATAGCTGGAGGAGCATGGCAACCGTGTGCTTGTGTATTTCAAATTGTCTAGCATACAAGGCACTTAAAGCCAAGCAACTCCAGTCAAGTGATAATGTAATCATGCGGTGGGGCCGATTTAGTCTAGTCTAGGGAATTGAAAAAGGCAGGGGTACCTTATTTTTCTCCTGCAGGCTTGCTCCCAGGGGCCGACAGGGACAAAAAATAGGCCTGGCATTTTAGACTGAGCAGCCCAATCACGTGACCTGACAGGCTCCGCCTCATTGCAATCCGGGGCGGGGCCAAACAGAGAAGTGCAATTGAGGGGCCACTAGTAAGTACAGGAGGGCTACAGCTGATACAAGCCTTGCTACAACCAGCATACAAACCTCACCACACTATGCAAACCTTGTAACAACCAACATTTGCAACAACATAGTAAGCTTGCTACAGAGAAGTCTAGTTATATGCTCAGCGGATCTCCACCTCCCCAGCTGTCTTCCACACCCTGAGCACGATGTACAAGTCAGTGCTCCTGAAATAACACTCACAGTTCTCCAGCAGCACCGGATACCACCAATTCCATACACAGTCGAACCAAAACAAAACCTCACTGACAGCTTTTGGCAGGTCTTTCAGAGTCGAGCCTCTATTGACTGTGAACTCTGCTTCAATATGTAATTTCTACTTAAAATTGAAAGCTTTATGTGTAACAGAGAATGCTGACGCAAAACGTAGAGCGGATGTATGGGTAATAAAATGCGGGCTGCCAGGAGTACATGTAGCTCTCCATTAGGCAAATTAGGCGGCCGCCTTAATCCTAAGGCGCCTGCCTAATTAGCTTAATTACAGGGGACAATATATATATATATATACACAGTATTAGACTCTATGGGTGGCACATACAGTACAGGCTCTACAGGGACAGGCAGATATAGGATAAATATGGATCCATGAGTATTCAGTAAGCAGGAAACTTAGAGGGGAAAAAACATATTACAGTACACTCTCCATTATCCGGCATCCACAGGGATTGGTAGATCATGGATAA
Source organism: Nanorana parkeri (assembly GCF_000935625.1). Classification (NCBI taxonomy): domain Eukaryota; kingdom Metazoa; phylum Chordata; class Amphibia; order Anura; family Dicroglossidae; genus Nanorana; species Nanorana parkeri. Next base: position 49,916 of record NW_017309168.1, on the reverse strand, counting down.
ATGTAGTTTCTGGTTGCTTGAGAGTTATTAATAAAAATAGGTTTAACTAATGCCATACCCCATACTATACCATAACATAAACTCTGAATTGACTTCATATTAATATTGAAATGCAGGAATCAAAAGCAAATTAAGACAAATAGACAAACTTAAAACAAATTAGGACAAATAGGCACATGATCGTTTCCAATATATTACATGCCACAGATCAGCAGAACAGTGAGTACACAGGGGATTTCTTTTTTTGTTAGATGAGAGTTCTGGTTAGTTGACTACCGGATAACTGAACGTTTACTGAATTATAATGATATTATCATTAGGGATGCACTGATACAATTTTTTCCAGGCTGAGTACGAACACCGATTCTTTTCCTCAAGTACTCGCCAATACCAATTACGATACCTTTTTTTTGTCTCATGTGAAAGTTCTTCTAATACAATACAGACTAATGATTTTAGGACAGTGGTGAAGTTCCAGGGCCCAGCCCCAGGTTCCAATGCTGTGCCCCTGCCACTGACTCCAAGCTGTAGAGGGACTACAAATCTCAGCAATACATTCTACAGCAATGCAGAATACCACCAGCTATAGAGGACTACAAATCCCAGTAAAACATTATACAGCAATGCAGAATACCATCAGCTATAGAGAACTACAAATCCCAGTGATACATTATACAGCAATGCCGAATAATATGAAGCTACATACTCTGTGCTGCTCCAAGGTGCCAGCCAGATGTCTCCAGCGGAGAATCTCAGGTGGCTGTGTGGGGTCTCAGGATGCTGTGCGGGGTCTCTGGTGGGCTGTGCGGGGTCTATGGTGGGCTGTGCGGACTCTCAGGTGGCTGTGCAGGTTCTATGGTGGGCTGTGCGGATTCTCAGGTGGGCTGTTCAGGTTCTAAGCGGGGCTGTGAGGACTCTCAGGTGGGCTATGCGGGGTCTATGGTGGGCTATGCAGAGTCTCCGGTGGCTGTGCAGGTTCTTTGGTGACCTGTATGGACTCTCAGGTGGTTGTGCTGACTCTATGGTAGGCTATGCAGACTCTCAGGTGGCTGTGCAGGTTCTATGGTGGGCTATGCAGACTCTATGGTGGGCTGTGCGGACTCTCAGGCAGGCTGTGTGGGGTCTATGGTAAGCTGTGTGAACTCTCGGATGGCTGTGCAGAGTTAATGGTGGGCTGTGCAGACTCTCAGGTCACTGTGCGAGGTTTATGGTGGGCTGTGCGGACTCTCAGGTGGCTGTGCGGGGTTAATGGTGGGCGGTGCGGACTCTCAGGTGGCAGTGCGGAGTTAATCGTGGCCTGTGCGGACTCTTAGGTGGGCTAGAGAGCAACAGCAGTGGGGGGAAGCGGCAATTTTCTCACAGGCAGCGGGTTCCCCAGGAAGGAGGGGGAGATATGCTCTGAACGGGCGCATTGGTTCACAGGAAGGCAGCAGAGGTCCCCAGCAAGAGCAGGACCTCAAAATTTAAGGCCCTGGTATCAGCGCTTCGTACCGAGGCATTTTGACAAATACTCGTGAAAATGCCCAGTATTGGCGCTGATACTGGTATCAGTGCATCCCTTACTACTGACCTCCGCACGCTGTGTCACTTACTACTCCCCTCCGCACAATGCAACACTTAGTACTAACCTCTGCACGCTGTGTCACTTACTACTGACCTCCGCACGCTGCGACACTTACTACTGACCTCCGCCCGCTGCCACACTTATTACCGACCTCCGCCTGCTGCGACACTTACTACTGACCTCCGCACGCTGCGACACTTACTACTGACCTCTGCACGCTGCGACACTTACTACTGACCTCTGCACACTGCGTTCCTTATGACTGACCTCCGCACACTGCTTTCCTTACCACTGACCTCCGCACACTGCGTTCCTTACCACTGATCTCCGCACACTGCGTTCCTTACCACTGACTCCTGAAACATTGTGCACCCCCTTGTGGTCTTAGATGTCTCCCATATTAACTATTAGCCCCCTTCTGGGGCAGTTTATACATGACACCCAGTCTAGCAAAGCTCACGTTACAGAAAAACGCATGAGAATTAACTCAGAGCAATACGCATCATCTATCCTGGCCCTGGAAGAAGTCTGACAACCCAGAACCCATAAATACACTCCTTTCCCTGTCACCCTCTACTCCCAGCCCGGGGCCTCTCCAGCCTCACCCCAACGAAACAACCCTGACAGAGCAACTCACCGCTTTAGCACACCTTGCGCACCAGACCATGACTGCTCCGACAGGGAGAAAAGTTTCACCTCCTCCTGGCATGATTGGTCTTGGCGGGCCGTGCAGTTGTTCCGTTAGATTTTCTGAGTCTCAGGGGGGCTGTTCCGGGCCTCAGGGGGGCCGTGCTGGTGTTCCCCTAAATTTCCCGAGTCACGGGGGAGGCGTACCGGGCTGTGCAGAAATCTATTTTGCCATGCCCCATGTGGAAGGGGTGGGCTCCACTTGCTGCTGAAACTGACGTTGAGTCTTGCCGGTGCGAGGCCCCCGGAAGCCTAATTGGAAAGCCGCCACTGTCTGTAACGCATCTTACTGCCCATTTCGGATCGGGCAGATGTAGTGTCGGGCAGGCCCTGTGCAGGACTTATTGCAGGCTGATGCATAGCATCAGGCAGGCCAGTGCCCGGTATGCCCGATTGCCAGTCTGGTCCTGCTTGCTCCCCACTGTCTGATGTGGTCCCAATAAGCCATTTCTTTTTTCACACTCTTTCAGCCACAAGCTCTCTGAAATTAGCTATCTGAGGGCCCACCAACATACTGGAACATTGAAGAGCAAGGAATAGTGCCAGCTACTGGGGAATTATGGTGAGCATTGCTTCTTATTCCAATCCACCCGAAACAAAACTAGCATCCGACGTGACCCCATATTTTATATTTTACCAAAAAATTGGGTAATAATAAATGTTTTATCATTTAATATAGGGGAAACTGTTTTTTTTTTAAAAAATCAGTAATTTTTCCTTAATATAGTAAAAAAAATAAAAACTCCAGCGTTGAATAAATACCACCAAAAGAAAGCTCTATCTGTCCCCAAAAAAGTGTATAAAATTAATTTCAGTACAGCGTTGCATGACGGAATAAATGTCAGTCAACGTACCGCAGCGCTGAATACTGAAAAATGGCCTGGATGGGAAAGGGGTTTAACACCGCGGATGTCAACTGGTTAATGAGTGTATGTTTTTTGGGCCTTACTTTTAGAGCAACATGGAGGCATTTGTCCAGCCTTTCAGTAATTTAAGCCATTGAGGCTCCATATTTTGTGCTTGGGTGGCTACTGGTGTCATTTCTATATATGGACCCTGTCCTAAACAGGAGTTTCCCTAGTTCAGCTTGTGTCTGCTTTATACAGTGAGGCAGTCCAAGCTTTTGGTTTTCATTTTCTGTGTGCTCGAATAGTTCATAAGTTCAAGTTGCTAATTTTTTTCTGCCAGCTACTTTTGAGTAGGCTCCAGTAGGCTGTGTGGGGAGAGGTAATAGCTGACTTGTGAAAATATATAAATAAAGCACCATTGGCTGCCATGAAGAAAGAATTGTAGCGGAACTGGCCACAGGAGGGAGCAGACATGAGAACCTGTGTTTCCAAGTATCCTGTTTCCTCAACCTTGAGTGCTCAGCAACACAACTACAAAAACCTACTAAGGTGACTGGCACTCATATTGTTTTTACCTGCTGTGCCTGAGAACTTACCTCAAGTAAGTGAACTCAGAGTACATGTCTACTAGGACTGCAAAACAATTTGTAGCCCTCTATGCCCTATATGTATTAGATGATGGTAATATTTTGATCTAACAGCTTTTGAAAAATTTGCCAATTTTGTTCATCACTATACTTGCCAATAAAACACAAATGAAAATGGACATTTCTGATTTAATTTTAGCAAAACGTTTTGTTCTGTAAAATTTGGATTGTCCAACAACATGACAGGGGTAGAGGTCACATGCTTGCATCTCTCTAACCTAGGAAAATGTGGTAACAACCATGCATTTCTTGTCACATTGGTAGGATTAACCCTTAAAAAGAGAGTCAAGGCAACTGGACTTGCTGTATTTTTATTTAAGACGTTTCACTGGGCATCCAACCAGCTTTATCAATTCAGAATTGTACAGGAGGTACATTATCTGTTAGTCGCAACCAGGTGTTGACTGCATTTGCATAATTGGAGTCTAGGAGGTGGTATTAACCTGCCTAGAGAGAGGTGTTAAAAACAGCACTGTATGTGGCAGACAATAGATGTCTCCCCCCCTTCCCAATACGCTGGTGTAACTGCTGTTTTGTTTCACTGGCACTCTTCACTGCACTGGACTGCATACAAAATGTTGTTCATCTTGTGTTTTGGCGTTGGGTCTTTTGGGTGAACCAGTTGTTGCCTGTGTTAATAAAACCTCCTAGATTCCAAATATGCAAATGCAATCAACACATGGTTGTGACTAACAGATTATGTGGATTGGAGCAACATTCACCATATTTATTCCCAGATAATTTTTTGTACAAGTCATTCTGGAGAAAGCTGGTTGGATGACCAGTGAAATGTCTTCAAGAAAAACACAGCAAGTCCAGCTGCCATGACTTATTTTTTTACAGATATAGGATGACCTGGATGAATGAGAACCTTCACAGACACTTAAAAAGAGATTTACAATATTTCTCTCTTGCAATTTAAAACATTGTTCCATCATGTATTTTTAATTGTGTAAAGATCCATAGAGGTTTCACAATTTCCAGGAGTGTCAGATTCCTGTCTCTGCTTCCCATGGCTATGTAACAGCAACGCAATCAGTGTGGGGGCATACATTGAGGACTCTTCGCACCTAATGCCACACTGGCTTTGTTTACAGTTATGCAATCATGTGATGATCAGGGGTCACATGACTAACATCCTTTTAGAGTATATGAGCCGGGAGCAAGCACTCAATCCTAAAAATCCTCAGCGCACCATATTCAGATGAGAAGAAAGGACACTGTGACTGTCACTGCTGTCTGAGGGAGACGTCCCTAGTGGCCTCAAAATATCACCTCTTGTTGCTGATAATAAAGTGCCCTGGCTTCTCATCTGAATATGGTGTGCTGGTGAAAACTTGGATTGTGACTTATGTGGCAGCGTCATCCGCCATTTCACCATAGCACCCTTTTATGAAATGGGTTTGAATGATATATGAAGTGCACTGGATTTATTTGATTTAGGGAGCAAGCACCTGGCTCAAGTAACAATTTGCATATGTGGGACTACAGCTCTGGGTCTACTGGGACCATTGCTGGAACTGCTCCCTTCCAGTCCAAGATGCTGAAATCCAGCAGCAGTCTTAGGAGTGTTTTACAAATTAATTTATGCAAATCCGGATTGAAGAAACGTTTTATCAAGATTTATCTAGAGACGGTATTTTTAACATTTCCTCTGACCCAAGAGCTAATCAGCAGGGGTGAAGAAGGCTACACCTTATAAAAATTCAGAACACAGGTCCAAGCTGACATTGCAGATATTATGTGCAGAAGGATTTTAGAAGAAAAACACGTTGGTAAAATAGCTAACAATGCTTTTACTCAGTCCTTACCACCAAGATTTTTTCTTTCTTTTAGAAATTGGGCCACAGAATACCTTGCTCTTTTACATATAAAGCTGACAAAAATAAACTGTATTTTGAAGAAAACAATTAGGCATTCTTGGCTAAAATACCTTGCTAAATACATGAACTGGCTTTGACGGTCCATCAAGTATTGTCAATCACTGATACTAATTCTACTGCACTCTACCACCCTCCCAAATAAAAACATTGTAGAACTTTTTTTCTATGGTCATATACCTTTTGTTTCTTTCAAAAACATCATCAGCATGCATTAGAAAGAGTTTTTTGCTTTCACTAAATTAGAAAACCTCCTTTAAATGTTGTGTATTTTAGATTACTAAAATGTGTGAACGCAGCTGAATCTAAACTTTACAAATTACAGTAATTGGTATTCTTATTGCAAGCATTATTCTGTTAGGTTTAAGGTTTGCATGTAGATGAATACAGTCACATCTGCATAATTATTATCTCAGTCATTTTATCAACTTTATTTCAAAGTTGTGTAGGATGATATTACTGCTTCTAGCAAATAAAAATAAAAATACTGAACATATTTACATTTACATGAATGTGCCCAGGGACATTCTTCTCGGGAGAGTAGCACAATATATTTACAGCTGTAATGCAGTCTAGAAAAAAAGGCATAAAATAATTATAAACAGTCATTTCTTCATAACCTGTGTTAGTTTGTTGCATCTCAAGCTTCTCAGAATACAGTAAAGAATAATTAGAGCCCTCCTTTTAGTTTTGGATACAGTGAGAAGGTTTAGAGCCACTTTTCAGTTTTTGATACATAAGGAAGGTTTAGAGACCTTGGCAGTAGGGATGAGCTGCATGTTCGAGTCGAACATCACTAGTTCGTGTGTTCGCCGAACGCACAAACTTTGTGGGATGTTTGCGGTCTGTTCGACCGCGCAACATCCCACAAGGCAATGCGCCTTCTGAAGCCCTAATTGGGTAAAAGCTTGCACCTGACCACAGGTCAGGTGCAAGACTTTGCCCAATCGGGGCTCAGTACTCTGTTAGAGCCATGATTGGGCAAAGTCGTGAGTACTATATCAGAGTTGTATACAGCGTTCTGTATCACAGGTCTATATCAGTTACATAGTTACATAGTATTTGAGGTTGAATAAAGACATTAGTCCATCAAGTCCAACCTATTAGGATCTCATTCTAGGAGTACCCGTACCCCTGTATATTACGGTCCCTTAAGAAATCGTCCAAAAGTTTCTTGAACAATTCCACATTCTTTGCTGAAATCACCGCCTGTGGCAGTGAGTTCCAGACCCTAACTGATCTTACTGTGAAGAACCCCCTTCGCCCCTTGTGCTGGAATTTTTTTTCCACCAATTTTAGGTGATGGCCTCTAGTTTTTGTAACGGAGTTAATTTTAAACAGTTTATCGCTAATGTTGCTACCACTAAAAAAAAAAGGGAACAGTTTAAAAAAACTGACAGAAAAGGAAAAAGAGTTTTTAAATACTAAAAAAGGGTCTAAAAAGGAAGGGAGACAACAAGTATTCAAAAAATCAAGCACTCAATATATCCCAAACAGTTCAAATCCCAATTTTTTACGCCACTTAGCTCCCAGGCAATTTGTTCGCCAAGCCCTGTGTGAGCAGTGTTGTTTACAGCGTTCTATATCAGAGTTGTATACAGCGTTCTATATCAGAGTTGTATATCAGAGTTCCATACAGCATTCTGTACTATAGCAGTCAGTCATACTGGTCTATTATAGCAGTCGATCATAACAGTCGACCATAACAGTTGTTTCTAACAGTCGATTATTGCAGCTCATTGCAGTACACATGATGTGAGAAAGGCCAAAAAGGACAGGTAGACGCTCCCATGCAGCAATAAGAGGGCAAGCAGCCTCTGTGTCCGCAGGCCAAAGTCGTGGTCGTGGACATCCTCTGCAGGCAGGGCACGATTGTCCTTTCTATCTGGTGCTGGCCTTCTTATTCAGCAACAACATGCAGAAGAGTTTGTGGACTGGATAACCAAGCCATCCTCCTCATCCTTTGTCACCCAGGCTCATACTGGTTCTCAGTCCACCGCAGCTGCCAAAGTGGCCTATTCTGCCTCCTTGTCCACAGCTTCTCCTGCCGTAGCCTCACCATCATGCATGGAGGAGTCAGCTGAATTGTTTCAACACACCAGGGGCTGTCTGGGAATTTTTCAGCACATGTGCTGCAGACCGCCGCATTGCTATTTGCAACCTGTGTCTCAAGACGATCAATCGTGGCGTGCTTGAAGAGACATCTGACTACCTGCCACGCATCCCGTTGGCAACAGCACCATAGAAAGGACAACACTGGTTGTATGCGACAATGGCAGCAACCTTCTCTCTGCCCTACGCCTGGGAAATTTGACACATGTACCGTGCTTGGCACACGTCCTCAATTTGCTGGTAAAGCATTGCTTAACCAGGTACCCAGAGTTGCAAGATCTTCTGCGGCAGACCAGAAAAGTCTGTAGCCATTTCAGGCTGTCATACCCAGCAAATGTTCGTCTGGCTGAAATTCAAAGGGAATTCCACCTGCCCACAAACCATCTGATTTGTGACATGCCCACCATGTGGAACTCCACTTTGGCAATGCTGCAGCATCTGCACAAGCAGCAGAGGGCCATCAACAAGTACCTGTGTGAGTATGGCACAAGGACAGGCTCAGGGGACCTTGGCTTTTTTTCCCCACGTCAGTGGCTGCTGCTAATATAATGCATGTACTGTACTGTCACCATTTGAGGAGGCGACGAGGATGGTATAACTCTGAAGGGAACTTAGACAATATGTCATTGAGCTACTGGGCTGCCCTGCATCCAGTGTGCTTTCGGAAAGGACGTTCATTGTTGCTGGAGGGTTTGTGACAGATAAAAGAGTGTGTCTGTCCACAGACTCCATTGACCGGCTGACATTTATAAAAATTAATCAGTCATAGATCAGCAGCAACTATCAATCCCCTGATGCTGATGTCACCGACTAGATCAGGGATCTCTGGATTCGGGAAAGACTGTCTAGGCTACACATGTGCACCAGCAAAAAATTTGTTTTGTTTCGTTTTGATTCAGATTTTGCTTTATTTTGTTTTTCGGAATTCGGGTTTGAAAGTCAATTCGTTTCGGAATTCGGATTCGGACCAAATAGGGTTTTTTGTTCTCAAATGTCACTTTGCTGCAACAAAATTTCATCCAAAAAACAAAAGTTCGTCCAAAAAAAACGAATCGGAAAATTCGGATTCATTTGCATTCGTTATATCTGTAATTCGGAATTCGGATACATGTGAATCTCCGAATTTCCGAAATTTCGTCCGAATTTCGATTCGGAACAAAACGAATCACACATGTCTAGTCTAGGCTGCCTAACTTTGTGGGCGATTATTCCGCCATCTTAAAGTAATGTTCTCGGTGTAGTGCACCACCAACGACCAAGGCCAAATGTTTCCGCAACCGCATGTGACAGGTGCATATCATTTGAATTTTTTTGCAGCAGGGTCCAATCCTGTACTCTTCAGGAATAACTCTGAAGGGTTACGGTGTGAAGGCACTTGCCGACACTAAAGGCCCAATATTTGGGTGCATCTGTGTGACAGGTGCATATCATTTGAATCTTTTACAGCAGAGTCCAATCCTGCACTCTTCAAAAATAACTCTGAAGAGTTAAGGTGTGAAGGCACTTGCCGACACTAAAGGGCCAATATTTGGGTGCATCTGTGTGACAGGTGTATACCATTTGAATCTTTTACAGCAGGGTCCAATCGTGCACTCTTCAAGAATAACTCTGAAAGGTTATGGGGTGCAGGCACTTGACGACACTAAAGGCCCAATATTTGGGTGCACCTGTGTGACAGGTGCATATCATTTGAATTTTTGCAGCATGGTCCAATCCTGCACTTTCAAGAATAACTTTGAAGGGTTACAGTGTGAAGGCACTTGCCGACACTAAAGGCCCAATATTTGGGTGCATCTGTGTGACAGGTGCATATCATTTGAATCTTTTACAGCAGAGTCCAATCCTGCACTCTTCAAAAATAACTCTGAAGAGTTAAGGTGTGAAGGCACTTGCCGACACTAAAGGGCCAATATTTGGGTGCATCTGTGTGACAGGTGTATACCATTTGAATCTTTTACAGCAGGGTCCAATCGTGCACTCTTCAAGAATAACTCTGAAGGGTTACGGTGTGAAGGAACTTGCCGACACTAAAGGCCCAATATTTGGGTGCACCTGTGTGATAGGTGCATATCATTTGAATCTTTTACACTGCACTCACCTATCCAAAAAAATCTCTAACCTTGTTCCAAGTGTCCTAAAATGTGGCCTCTTCATACAGGCTGCCTCCCCAAGCAGTGATAAAAGCAGTTTAAAAGATTAAAGGAAAACCAATTACCGGTAATTGAAATGTCATTTTTTTATTTTTAAATGTCACTTTTTGCTGCAGCAGGTTCTATACATCGCACAGATCCGCCACTTCACAGGCAGTTTATGGGAACCCCCTAGGCACGATATTGGAAGGAATGTTTCATTTTTATTCTTACCCTTGAAGTCATGTAAAAACCACTGCTCCTTTAAAAACCTTTTTTTTTCTTCTTTTTTTTCATTGATTCCTGTCCCCTAGTCAGTACCCGGATTCCCATGCCCTTTTTAGGGCCAATAACTTGCATATAAGCCCTCTTAAAGTGCACAATCATTTTTGAAAGTTCTACCCCCATTAACTTGCATTGAGTTCGAGTTCGAATTCAAACTTTTCGGACGTTCGAACGTTCTAATACGAACCAAACTCAGGCCTGTTCGGCCCATCACTACCTGGGAGTTTGGGTTGAAGTGGGAAGGGTTAGAAATCCTTTTAAGTACTGGATACAGTGAGAAGGGTTAGAGCCCTTTTCCAGCTTTGCCTAACTTAAACAAGTTATAACTGGAGTTCTTTGTAAAAGACAGCCTGCATGCAAAAGTAATGGGTTTTATCAGCTGTAGTAAAAAGCTAACAGCATACACTGTTAGCACATATAGTTAGTTTTTAGGATTTCTTCTTCTTCAAGCCACCCCCTCCTCAAATACCATCACTTCCTGATAATGGGAAACTGGCATTCCCACCCCACCATTATCCAACAATCAAATGGCATTTCCCAAACCACCTTTGGGCAGGCCCAGGCATTGTCACATAGGTAGGCCAGGGAATCTGCTTATGATTATGTAAATAGCAACCATTAGAATGTGGCATCTCCATAGGCTCTGGAATATTGTGGCAGTGGGTGAAGCAGATGCATATTCTAAAATAAAAGGTATGTGACATCTTATGCCATCAGCTATTGCTGAAGCTGCTAATTTGCTTGATTACCTACAGGTTCATTTTAAACTATTGTCTAATATAGATAAATGTGCGGCAATCTATGGAGGCCTTTTTTTCTTTAAATTGTTTATATTTCTTTGAAGATATTAGAACTGTCAAAGTTATCAGAGTTGCAGATCAGCAGCTGATTTATTATATGCCTTGCATATTTCAACAGTGAGCTCTCCCTGTCATAATTCCCAACTAGGTCTACCAGAGGTTTTGGGTGTTCTTGTATTTTCCAGCATCTATTTTTGCATGTAATGTTAAACAAATAAAGACTACAACGGGGACAGCGGGAACCATTTAAAATGGCCAAATCATCTCCAGTGAGAAACACAAGCCTTGATGAACAACATAAATATCCTTCAACAAGTAAGCAGTTCACAGATATGTCCACACCCTTTTAACTTCTCATTTTCACTACTGCAAGTTTCTCTTATTCAGTCTTCAGATAGAAACACTCTTAAATAGAATACATCGGACTTCAATTGGCTATATTGCGTATCAAGTAAAAAATACTGAATATACAGAATCATAGAGAAAAACTCGTTCAACACATGAATCATATCATCCCACATGGACAGTTTTATTGTTTTTGTTAAATAGTGTTCCTGTCTTCCTGTGGGGTGATACAATTCATGTGCTCTAAGTGCTTTTCTATATGACTTTGGAAATGCAATATTTTTTACTTGAAATAATAAGAATAAATGCTGCAAGACAATTCTACCTTTTCCCATCTGCTGCCGCTCTCTGCAAATCTCTTCACTGGCTTCCAATTAATCAGAGAAGGAAAAACTGAAATGACTATACTTTACCTTCCCACCTATATTTCTGCCCTTATGTTATAATACGGTTGAAACTTCTGTGATAAACTGATCTGCTAATGATCTCCTCACTCATAAGCTCATCCCATGCAAAGAGTCCAGATATATCTTGTGGTTCCATTACACAGTAACCAGCAACCATAACCCCAGACATCTTTCTTACTTATTGAGCCTGACTTAAAATGATATTAAAGCATCTTTTTTTTCTTTCTTTTTTTTCCCTTTAAGTAGCTGGAGGTTGTTGCTGCTTTTCTTTAAAACGTTTTAATTCCTCATTTTCTAGTAGGTCCCCCCTGCCCCCTGCCCGGGTGTCACCATTGTTCTAATGGGGGCACCCGCGTGCGCTCGTGCCTGCAGTGGCTGTGTGTCTCCATAGACACAGCCCTGTGGCATGCCACGCCCCTTCCCTCTTTGATCGATGGCAGAAGGAGCCGAAGGCTCGGGACCGGTGGCAGGGACGAGCGTAGCTGACAGGTAAGTGTGGGGGGGACTGAGGGAGAAAAAAGGTGCTGGGCCGTTTTTACCCTATTGCAGAGAATGCATTAACCTCCTGCCGTCCGCCCATTGAGAAAAAACGGATGGACGGCAGACTCACACGGCAGTTTGCCGTCATTAGACGGCTTTTTTTTTTCTGCTCGCATTTGCCCCTAGCACGCACGCGCAGAAAAAATCTGGGCAGAAAAAATCTGCGCGTTCTTTACAGCAGTTACCGGCTCTATAGCCTGCCGATTGTATGTATGTGCTGTCTTTGAGCGCCTCCCCCCCTCGGTAAGATGGGAGGAAGACCAGCATCTTCCTCCTTGCTGATCTCCCTCCAAGGTCTGAATGCAGAAGTAATGTGTATTACATCACTTCCACATTCACCTGTCAGTCATCTGGCTTCTATAGCCAGAGAGAAGAAGCTGATGAAGCAGATCTCTGCTTCATCAGCTTCTTTTGGGGTCCCCAGGTGACATTAGGGGTCTTAGAAACCCCTAATGTCTCTATAAAGAGGACCTGTCAGTGTGCCTTTGCTATTTTATAGGGAGATTGTTATCCCCCTATGTGATAGCAATAACAATAAGTGTAAAAAAAAAATATAAAAAGGAAAAAAAAAACAACATTTTTAAGTCCCCCACACCCACATTTACACATATATAAACGTAAATACGCGTTCGATGCATCGGCGTGCAAAAATGACACATGTTACATATCGTCGCGAACCTCGGAGTGAGAGAAATCATTTTAGGGCCATCAATCACTGATAACACTAAACTGATGAGCGGTAAAAGCTTTTAAAGCATCGCCTATGGTCAATTTTGGGTATTGTAGTTTTCTGAGGTTTTGCGCGCACGCACAATTCTAAGGCTTGACATGTATGTACAGTATATCTTAAAAATAGAAAAACATACCTCCCCAGATTAATTCCCAGGTTCCAACAATAATGTTGGATGATCTGGATGACTTTTGCGTTCACTGCACAAGTATCAAACTGTCACATTAGTAGTTTGAAGTGTTAGCAACGCAGACTTCTAAAAAAAGATGTGGCCTCATCAACTCAACTAAATGTTATCCTAATGCTAAGCTAACAATTTACACAGATTTTGCTGATTATATTTTGTAGTAAATATATGAGGGTGTACAAATTACATAAAAGGTTGCATTGGAAAAAATTACATAAAAATGCTTTTTATTTCTATTTGTTTTACTATGTATTCCCAATAAAAAGAAGAAAGAAATACAAATATATGGATAAAAATTTGCTACCAAATTAAAGCCCTATCTGTCCCAAAAAAATATGCATAATACTTTAGAGTGGACTAGAAAACCTAAAAGATATAATGTGCAGAACAGACACCTTGCCTAGATTAACAAAATGCTCTTGGACTCTGTGAATTTAGGGAGAAAAAGACCTGGGGACTCAAGTGGTTATCATTTCTAGATGTTCCTTTTAAGGTGCCCACACACCTTGCGATGATCGTATGATTATCACGGGAAATCCCGGGACCGTACGATTATTGTAAGGTGTGTGGAAGCCGTGCGACCTCTACTACTGTAAGGTTGCACGACTTTTATCTTAGAAACATGTTCGAAAACCCGCCGAGTATCGCATGATGTTTGGCAGGTGTGTAGCATGTTCGTAAGATAAAAGCCAGACGGGCCGCTGTGCGCAAGCACACTGCCTTTCGGCATTGAGGTCATCGGAAGCCCGCCCCTCAGGGGGGCGCGGCTTGCGATCATCACAAGTACAATCTGCCTGTCCAAGATAGGCAGATCGTACGTTTTTTTAATTACCTTACAACCATCGCAAGACAAAAGTCTTGCAATGGTTGTAAGGTGTGTGCTCAGCCTAAGATAGCAGATCTTTTTATAAATTTAGATGCAATTTGACAGGTACCTTATTCTTTAATATGGCAAGTAGGCATGTTGCTTACCTATTTTTTTAAATATAAAATATTATTGTGGCCATTAAAATCCTTAACCTACCACAAATCCACATTTCTAAAGGGATTACAGGGTCACTGAAATTTGTTGCTAAATCTTAGTAGATGTACTTTGTAACTTGTAGTAATTTATCAATTGCAGATGGAAATTGCTAACTATTCACTTGTTTGCCTTGCATTAGACAGCTGAATAAATCTGCCTTTTACAATTGTCTGTACATGGTACTAACAGAAAAGAAAAAAAGAATAAGAAGCCATTTTTCATGTCCTCGACTGTATATTATTGCTTGGCACATTTCAAAGCCATAGCCCATAGCCCTGTGCAGAGTTCAGGAAAGAAGCTGCAGGCACTTGAATACAGATGATTATTAAACTCCAATTTTATTTCATAGAAGCAGTCAAACAGAACAATATTTATTAGAGCTGCGGCAAGTGGTAATTCATCCATGTGATCACTGGCTGACAGGGACTGGAGGTTCTAACATTTCTGCATTTATTAAACATTGCATAGTATCATGGTGTTTAGTAAATGAAAACATGGTGAATTGTTTTACTAAAAGTCAGGCATGAATGTTTCTACACACATGCACAAACGCATATATGAACAGGCTTATTATAAGTGGCACTCTACCAAAGACATTAATTACTCCCACAAAAGCGCAAAACATAGGGGGTTATTCACTATTTAGCCAAAGGATCCAGCCGTAGCTTCGGCTGATCCTTCGGCTCGCTTTGGCCTACTGAGCCCTTCGGTTTGACTATTCACAATAGCCTGTACAGCAGTCCGCAGCCGAGCGTCCCAGCCAAGCCGAAGGCATATCAACTCAACTGAGCCGAAATGACAGCCGAAGCATGGAGAAAGGATGGCCCTTCGGCTGACCTTTCTCCATGCTTCAGCTGGGTGGAGCCAGCCATGATCTCGCGGTTCGCTCTGCCCAGTTGGAATGACAGATTAGCGTCCCCAAATGACCTGGGAATGCTGATCTGTCATTCAACAATAACAGCTGGGCAGAGCCAGCCGTGACGTCATGGCCGGCTCCGCAGTTATTATTTATTGGCCAGGAACTGCAAGAAGACTCTGGCAGGTGCTGGCCAATAGGAAACAGTTGGGCAGAGCTAGCAGTGATGTCACATAGTTACATAGTTACATAGTTACATAGTATTTGAGGTTGAATAAAGACATTAGTCCATCAAGTCCAACCTATTAGGATCTCATTCTAGGAGTACCCGTACCCCTGTATATTACGGTCCCTTAAGAAATCGTCCAAAAGTTTCTTGAACAATTCCACATTATTTGCTGAAATCACCGCCTGTGGCAGTGAGTTCCAGACCCTAACTGATCTTACTGTGAAGAACCCCCTTCGCCCCTTGTGCTGGAATTTTTTTTCCATCAATTTTAGGTGATGGCCTCTAGTTTTTGTAACGGAGTTAATTTTAAACAGTTTATCGCTAATGTTGCTACCACCATTAAACATTTTGTACATGGAAATCATATCCCCCCCCCATATCCCCCCTTAATCTCCTCACCTCTAATGTGAACATGTTCACAAATATCGCTGTTAACCCTCCATACCCCTAATTAGTTTGGTTGCCCTTCGCTGGACTTTTTCCAACTCAAGGACATCTTTTCTTAGTACTGGTGACCAGAACTGGACCGCGTACTCCAGATGAGGTCGAACCAATGATCTATAAAGTGGCAAAATTATAGACTTGTCCCTGCAATACATCCCCTTTTTAATACAGGACAAGACCCTGCTAGCTTTGTTTACAGCAGCCTGGCACTGCAAACTACCTTTCAGTTTGTGGTCTACAATGACCCCCAAATCCTTCTCCATTTCTGACTTCCCCAGCGGCATACCCATAATTGTATAACCCATTTGTTTATTTTTAATTCCAAAGTGCATTACTTTGCATTTATCGACATTAAACCTCATCTGCCACATTAATGCCCACTCCCCTATTTTATCCAGGTCCTCCTGTAATGTTATAGTGTCTAAGTCCGTGTCTATTACCCTCCCTATTTTGGTGTCATCCGCAAACACGGAAATATCGCTGTTAACACCCTCCCCGATGTCATTAATAAATAAGTTGAACAATATGGGACCCAGCACAGAACCCTGAGGCACACCGCTCATTACACTAGCCCACTCTGAAAAGGTGCCATTTACAGATACCCTCTGGACACGTTCCCGTAGCCAGTTCTCTATCCACGTACACACCACCTCATCTATGCCCATAGCCCTCAGCTTGTGTAGCAAGCGTTTGTGTGGTACCGTATCAAAAGCCTTTGAGAAATCCAGATATACCACATCCACCGGCTTACCTCCGTCCATATCTCTACTTACCCCCTCATAAAAAGTTAGCAAGTTAGTTAGGCAGGAACGGTCTTTCCTGAACCCGTGCTGATTGTCATTAACTATCCCGTTTTCCTGAACAAATTCTACCAGATAATCCTTTATTATGCCCTCTAGCATTTTACAAACTACCGATGTTAGACTGACCGGCCTATAGTTCCCAGGTTGGCACCTTGCCCCCTTTTTGAATATTGGGACTACCGTAGCCCTCCGCCAATCACTGGGGATCCTACCAGTCATTAAGGAGTCCTTAAAAATGAGGATTAATGGTCTAGTTATAACCTGGCTTAATTCCTTAAGTACCTTGGGGTGCAGGTTATCCGGACCCACTGCTTTGTTTGCATTGAGCATTTTAAGTCTTTGTTGTATCCCGGTTTCTGTCAACCACTGGGGTATATTTTGAGTTAAACTGGGAGTTTTATCATGTGTGTCAAACCCGTTTCCCTCCCGAGTGTATACTGAGGAGAAAAAAGCGTTCAGCGCCTCGGCCCTCTCCTTGTCGTTTGTGACTAGCTTCCCGCTTCCATCCTTTATTGGGCCTATCTGCTCCTTTCTCACCTTTTTACTGTTAATATATTGGTAAAATTTTTTGGGGTTCTTTTTACTATCTGCGGCGATATGCTTTTCGCACTCAGTTTTAGCTGCCCGGATTTCTAGTTTGCATTTTTTGTTACATTTTTTGTAGTTAAGGAACGCCAATGCCGTCCCTTCCGTCTTATATTTTATAAATGTCGCTCTCTTGTCCTTGACGTGTTGTTTTACAGTTTTATTAAACCATATTGGTTTAGTCTTTGATCTTTTATTTTTGCTCCCTAAAGGTATACACTTTGAAGTAGCAGTATGTACTGTGTTTTTAAAACAATCCCACATCTGGTCTGTGTTTAGGTTTTGAAATAAGTTTTCCCATTTTATTTCCCCCACTAGGTTGCGCAGCTTCTCAAAGTTGGCCCTTCTGAAGTTTAGGGTTCTAGTCCTTCCAGTACACTTCCCTTTTCTGTGTTCAATATTAAAAGTAATCACATTGTGATCACTATTACCCAATGACTCCCCAATTACAATATCCTCGATTAACTCTGCATTATTAGTGACAATTAGATCTAAGATGGCATTTTTTCTGGTAGGAGTCTCCACCATCTGGTCCATGAAGTTGTCGCGCAACATGTTTAGAAATCGCCCCGCCTTTGCCGAACCCGAAGTTCCATTGGCCCAATTTATGTCTGGGTAATTGAAGTCACCCATCACGACTACATTGCCCTCTCTCCCAGCTATTCCTATCTGTGAGTGAAGATTGACTTCTCCCTCTTCCCCTATATTTGGAGGTTTATAGCAAATACCCACGAGAAGTTTACGGCTAGCGTCCGTCATATCTAGCTCCAGCCATAGAGTTTCCACGTCTTCCCCATTATTTGACGTGATATCGTCCCTTATATGCACATATAGATTATTTTTTACGTAAATGCAAACACCCCCCCCCTCTTCTCCCACCTCTGTCCCTCCTAACCCCCTGTCACCGCAGAAAGGGTTAAAAAAACTGTGCTGGCAGCAATAGAAGAATGAGACTGCTGTTCTCTCACACAAGCTTCGCCTTACTCCCCCAAACACTGCTCTAATCAACAACTCTCCTCAGTGAGCAATAGTGATGTTGACTAGAGAAGTACCCCCCCCCTCTTCTCCCACCTCTGTCCCTCCTAACCCCCTGTCACCGCAGAAAGGGTTAAAAAAACTGTGCTGGCAGCAATAGAAGAATGAGACTGCTGTTCTCTCACACAAGCTTCGCCTTACTCCCCCAAACACTGCTCTAATCAACAACTCTCCTCAGTGAGCAATAGTGATGTTGACTAGAGAAGGGTTCAGTGGGGAATGCTAATATTGTTTTTCGATCCCTATTTTACTATAAATAACTATACATTTAGCTTATATGCACTGACATACTGTTATTTTAATGGTCATATTAACTGAAGTGAATTGACTGATATGGTAATTTCACCCAGTAGTCTGTTTAGAAAGGAGTAAATATTAGATTCACCTAAGATTCACTTTCTACTAGTCACCAAATAATTTGCTTAATTTATAAACACCTTCACCAATTTAAAAAAAGATTGGTCAGTGTATAGCAGTGAATGTTATGTTTGGCACACTAAAGCTGAACTTCAGGCAGATTTAAAAAAAAAACACAATTAATGCAGTTGTGAATTCAATAAAAAAAATTCAATGCAGATAGGGTAAATAGCTAAATTTGACTTGGCATCAGCCCCTTGTAATTCTCTATACCCTATCTAATTTGTCCCACACAAACCTCCCAACTGCTCCCCACTGCACATCTCATGTCTCCCTTTTATCTCTATAGAACCAATTGTAGGGTATGCAATATGAACCACAGATGTCCAGAGAAGAATTCGATGTACACACTGCTCAGCAAGGAGGAGCAGGTCTGCTGTACATTTGAGTTCTGTGTGTGGACATACTAGCTAGGAGGGATGTTGAGAGAACCCATACACCATTTTAAAATGAAAACATACCTGCAGTTTACTGTAGATCATAAAGTTCAGGTCACCTACCACAAACTAGTGAAAGCACATCATCTTGTAAGCCTACATTTGTTGCAGATTTGCTGCATTCTCTAAAGCTTTTTCTATTTCCATTCTTTGACATCTACCTTTTGCAGCATTTACCAGACAGCTTATTAAATAATGTTGCAGGTGGACGATGTCAAATGTGAGTATATCAAGGCAGGCAAATGTGCCTGGATCTACTCTTTCCCATTATAGCAGTTGCACAGTTGCCTGCTTGGTTTTTGGAACAAGCATTGCTCTGTTTTTGACTCAGAACAGTAGTGTAAATAAAACCAGCAAGTGTACGGGTCTGAATCGTCATTCACAGAAAAGAAGGGTGGAGTGGGTGGCTGGGGAGAAAGATCCTTTGAAACCTAGTGAGAAGTAACCAGGCACCTATTGGAATAACATATATAAGGATATTTATAGTTGGTTTCAACAGCTTGTGCATTTTGTGAGGAAGATTTAGTGGTTTCCTATATTTGGGCCCAATCCTGTTCATCCAAATCTGTGTTTAAAGCTGTATGCTAGTTTTGTATATATAATGGCTGTTGCTGCTTGAAAGGTGCGGATAGCAGAGAATAGATCAGGGAGATCATCCTGGGGCATAGGGGTTTTTACAGCATGCTGTTTAAAGGAGGAAGTACAGGTCCTTCAGGAATTTTCCCATTGGAGGAGTGGAAGTGTTTAATTTGGAGATAACAAAGAATGTAATTGTTGGGCAGATCTAGTTCACTCTGCATAGTCATGAAGGGTTTGATCCCATCTTTGGTAAGTAATGTATAGGTCCTTGTGGCTCCTTTAGTTTGCCAGATCCAAAAATGGGATGGTGAATGAAATGCGGGTGGAAAGGACGGGTTATAAACAAACCACAAGTGCTTAGTGTTTGTAGGGTTAAGCCAGGCAATAATGTCGATAGGTAGGCAATCACAGTCAGTAGCTCCCAGGGCTACCAAGAGGGGTGTTTCATATGTAATGTGATATTTAGATATTTATGATATCTGGGCAGCCTGGGGTTACATAGTAAGGGTTGGAAGCCCAGCTCACCTGCAAGCTTATAATGCATAAAGATAGCTCAATTTTGTCTAGGTCTACATATGTGCCAGATAAATTGAAGAACTTGTTGTTGGAAGGATCTAAATAAATGAGAGGGGGCAGGTACTGGGCACATGCACAAACAGTAAAGTAATTTTAATGTTACCTACTCTACCCAAACATGAGAGCAGAAGGCTGTAGAAGCTGATGAATTTTAATTTCCATGTAATGGAGGGGTTATTAGCAGCTTACAACCTATCATAGGGGTTTGAGAGGTGGATTCCAAGATAAGGAAGAGTAGCAACCACAAACTGAAAATCGTTACAAATCGTAATATCGTTGCAGACTTGCAACCAGGTGCAGTGGCTGAGCTTAAGGCTGGGTTCACACCTAGGCGTATCGAATATGCGTGCTTGTCGTGCGTTTCGTGCCTCGCGTTTTTACCGCGATTCACGACAAACGCACGTTTCCGAGGGCTACCTGGCTATATCCCAATGGATATGAGCGGCAAATACGCCCCAAAGAAGCTCCTGTACTTCTTTGGGCGTAGGGCGTTTTGTAGCGCGTTCCTACGCGCTGTAAAACGCCCAGGTGGGAACCATGCTCATAGGCAATCATTGCTTTTCACACGTTGAGCGTTTTACAGAGCGTAGGAACACACTGTAAAACGCCCAGGTGTGAACCAGGCCTTAAGATCTCGACTGACAGCTATTAACATATAATCCAGAAATTATTACAAACCAGGGTAAAGTCTTAAAACAATTTTGTATTGAGTACCCGCAACTGCAATAAAAGAGATGTTGGGGGGGGGGGAGTAAGAATGTACCCAAATAGCAAGGTTTTTTTTAAAATGGGGTAAATAGAATGGGGGAGAGAGGGCAGCCATGTGCCTCTCTGTATAGGGAAGTGGGGGGGTTTGAATCCAGAGTATTTAATGTACGCCTGTGGGAGGAAATTCAGGTACGCCAATGGGGACCTAAGCCCCACTTCAGTAGTAAATAGGAAAAATAGGGCCAGGAGACTGTATCAAATGCCTGCTTAATGTCCAGAGACAACAAAAAAGCAGAAATGTTACATCTGTGGGTGAGATGAAAAAGAATTCAGAATTCACCTGACACAATCAGAGGTTTGCTGGATAGGGATAAAGCCTTGTGGATCAGCTTACCTGTTACCATATTATGTCTTAAGGTGCCCACACACCTTACAATTTATCTGCAGATTTTCTGTGGTCAGATGGAAAAAGTGCAACAGATTGGCCAAGTTGGAGATTACTCCATCCACACAGTTTAATGTAGATGGAGGAATCTGTTGCACCTTTTCCATCTGACCACAGAAAATCTGCAGATAAATTGTAAGGTGTGTGGGCACCTTTAGGACCTGCAAATAACTTAATTGCTAGATACAAAAGAGATACAGGCCTGTAATAAGACTAGGATGTAATATCGGTCTGAGGTTTAGGATTTATAAATATTATAGCAGCCGAGGTTTCAGGTTGAAACTGATGGCTTTTTAATATACTATTAAAGCAGAACTCAGAGTAACAATTTTTTTAACCCTTGCAGTGAGGCTACTCCTGCACTGTAAGGGAACGTGCTCTTTTTGTCTAGGTTTAAAAATAACAAAGTTATACTCACCTGATCCTGCAAGCCGGCTTGCTCTTAGACCGGTCCCTTCCACCTCGTTTCCCCTCCACTGCAGTGGTCTAAGGTCCCTGAGTCACTATGTTCTATACACATGTTTTATAGGGCATGAGAATGACCAGGGACATACCAGCGCTGCAGCGGAGGAGGTAGGCAGGAGGAATCGCTGTCACAGCCAGCCATCTCCAAGGTTGGAGAAAATGAGCACTTAACCCTTACAGTGCGGGGGTCTGGATCATTTTTACCCAGAGTTCGCTAAATGCTTTTGTGAGAAGGGGTGCCATTTGTTCTGCAATTTTTCATAGTACCCTGCCAAGAATCTGTTGAGTCCTGGACATTTGTTTGTTTTAGTAATTTAAATGCCTGGACTATCGCCTCAGAAGTGATGAGCCTATTGAGTTCTTTTGTTGAGTAGGTGAAAGAGCAGGCAAAAAGACACCTGAAAGGAACGCATTCACTTGTGCTGTGGTAAATAAGTCATGGGAGGTATATAAGCTGGAAACGTGGGAGCGTAGTTCCTTTAGAATCTGCACAGGGTTACTAGTTGGTCCCTGGTTGTCAATTTTAATTTTATTTGGTTTGCGATCCATGTCTGGTGTCCTAGTCTGGTGTCCTAGGTTTGCTGTAATTAACATTTAAAACTTTCTGTAAGCAATGTAAGTATTGTAACTGGACTCCCCAAGGTTGCTATAGACGGGAGTACAACTTTGTGATATTAAACGATTTTTCTTGATGAATCTTGTGAGTGTAGAACCAAAGGAAATCTCACCGCTCCAATTCCTTAGCCACCATCAGGACTCCCCAGGTGCTGGTCTAATAGGTGCGTCTCCACCTTGGAATGCAGCAGTATTTTTGTAGTTGGTTGGGGGGTGTGCAGTGCTGGCATTTATGGCTTTATACACTTTTATTCACTGATATACTGGATTTGCTGTGAATTTCAATAAAGTCTGCAGTATTGGAATTCTCTGGATAGTGTGGTCTGTTCGTATATACTGCTGAATCTTGTGAGTGAATTTAAATTTTTCTAATAAAGCGCTTTTTTACTATAATACACGATGATCTTCTAAATTGTTTTCGGAATACACTGGGGAACTGCAAACTCTTTCGGTTGACGTATAGGAGTATTGGAGTGGATGAAAGTGAAAGATCGCAGGATATTACCACACATGCTGTTCTGACCGTCCTGAAAAAACAGTCCTACTTTCTGGTGAGTGAGGATCTTTACATGTTACTTTCTGAATCTTTATATGCTAATAAAAATTTATTGAAATAAAAAAAAAAGAAAAAGTATCGGTAATTGGTATCGGCGAGTACTTAAAAAAAAGTATCGGTACTCGTACTCAGACCCAAAAAAGTGGTATCGGTGCATCCCTATGATTTACACATGATGGAATATTGTAATTGGAAGTGATAAGAAAACAGGATTTGAAGAGTGTTTTGCCACTTGGACTTGAACGGACACTTTTTATTTGTATTGGATATTTATTCATTTATATCATCTTTATTTTATTTTATTTTTTTCATCTGTGGACTACTATTTTGTGCACTGCTTGGACTATTTCGCTAACATGTTATTTAGTGCATATATTCACTTGATGGTATAGGTAATTGATATGCAGTGCATACATCTGATAAACACTCTAAGGGTTAATACCTTTTAGCACAGCACACTTGATCGTGATTGATGCATCAGCCTAAGGGTTAATACCTTTTAGCACTTGATATATACTCTAAGGGTTAATACCTTTTAGAACAGCACACTTGATGTTATAGGTCAGTGGTGGCGAACCAATGGCATGCGTGCCAGAGAGGGCACGTGGGGCCCTCTCGGCTGGCACGCGAGCCCAGGTTCGGGCCACATCTAAGAAAAAGTCAGACCGTCCCGGATCGCCGCCTCGGTATGCGATCCGGGACGGTCACGATCAGACAGCAGGAGCCTGCTAACAGGCTTATTAAACAGCCACTTCCTCCTTGCTAGGACCCAGTGAGGCCCCAGCGAGCGGCTGTCTAATTTGTCTGTTAGATAAGTGCGGGGTTGGCACTTTGAGAAACATAAGTTGGTTTAGTGATCCAGTTTGGGCACTCAGGCTCAAAAAGGTTTGCCACCGCTGTTATAGGTGATTGATGCGCAGTGCACATACTTGATACATTTTTAAGGGTTAATACCTTTCAAGCACAGCTGCACAATCCGCACGGGGAGGTTTGTTATCCTAAAGCGCAGATAATTAATGGATAGATAGGATTCTAACTGCTCCACAGTCCTGGGTCGTCTTTGTAGTATTTTTCATTTCAAGATGCACCCAATATTTTCAAATGTTGAAAGGTCTTGACTGCAGGCAAGCCAGTTAAGCACCCGGATTCTTCTACTACAAAGCCATGTTGTTGTCATAAATGCAGTGTGTGGTTTGGCATTGTCCTGCTGAAATATGCCAGGCCTTCCCTGAACAAGATGTTGTCTGGATGGGAGCATATGCTGCTCTAAAACCTGGATATATTTTTAGCATTGATGGTGCCTTTCCAGATGTGCAAGCTGCCCATTCCATATGCACTAATACACCCTCATACCATTAGAGATGCAGGCTTTTGAACTGCTTTTGAGTGCTGATTAGAAGATCCCTCTCCTCTTTGGTCCAGAGGACGCGGGACACCCATGGTTGCCAAAGAGAAATTTTGATTTGTCTGACCACAGAACATTGTTCCACTAAGCGACAGACCATTTTAAATGAACTTTGGCCCAGAGAATATGGCAGCGTATCTGGATCATGTTCAGATATGGCTTCTTCTTTGCATGATAGAGCTTTAACTTGTATTTTTGGATGGCACGGCGAACTGTGTTCACAGTCAGTGATTTTTGAAAGTATTCCTGAGCCCATGCAGTGATGTCCATCACAGAATCATGCCTGTTTTTAATGCAGCGCCATCTGAGGGCTCGAAGACCACGGGCATCCAATATTGCATTTCGACACTGTCCCTCGCACAGAGATTTTCCAGATTCTCAGAATCTTTTGATGATGTTACGTACTGTAGATGATGATACATTTAAAGTCTTTGCAATTTTTCCTTGAGGAACATTATTCTGAAATTGTTTGACAATTTTGTAGACATGGCTTTTTGCTCAACCTCTGCCCATCTTTACTTCTGAGGCCCTCTGACTCTCTAAGATGCTCTTTTTGTACCCAATCATGTTAATGACCAATTGATCTAATTAGTTGCAAAATGTTCTTACAACTCTTCATTGTTAGTACCTCTTACTTTGCCAGCTTTTTGTTGCCCTGTGTAATAATATGTCCCAGTGGTGCACCGTAGCGAACGTCCAACGCTCATCAATCGCTCCACGCCACGTTTTAAACCACGTGTTTTGAATTGCCCAGCGTCCTGTTATTGTTGGAAGGTGCTTGAGCAATTCGTCTCTCAGACACTGCCCGTTGTCTCGTGGGCTTCAGTGCCTGTCAGCAAGGAGCTGACATACATTGCTGGAGCAGATACTGGAACACCTGGTGCACGGCGCCATCCGTGCTTATCACTGCTAGCACCATATTTGCTATTGTTTCCAGATGCTATAAGGAGTACAGGCGACATATCTGAACAATACATTGTCCCCACACCAGGGGGTGAGGTAGCATAAAATTACATTTCATGGATTGATACTGTAATTATTTTTCTTTACTTCAAATTTTAAACTGTCAATCTTCTGCCTAATAGCAAAAACTGACATTTATTTATACGCTGGGGGCACAAGCTTTAACAAAGATTTTGCTCGCCTCAAACCACAATATGGAAAATACACCGTTTTCCTTGCAAAATCAATATGTTAAAAATGCCTTATTCAATGTGGCATTTTTTTTATTTTCTTGGATTCTCATAAAACACATATTACATGTTGGGAGAAAGTTTAGATCATCAGTTGCTGTGTTATTGACCCTTACAACAACAAAAAAGAGCAGAAGAGACTAACCGGTACATTTGTATGCATGTAGTGTGCAGTGTAAGTCAATCATGAGCACACATGTGAGAATATAGTCCTGTAGAATGATGGATATGTCACTGACAGAGTGCACGCCTCATAAGCCTCATGGAAATATCATAAATCTGTGGTGCCAAAGCTGCAAGGTTGATCAGGGCCAAGCACAAATGTAGTGTTTACCAAACGATGGAACAGTATTGAAGATATTAATGATAAGTGAGGCATCATTGCAGAGTGTGAAAAATATAATGCATGAACCAGTAGCGCTCATTTATCTTATTCTCTCTCCTATTGCTAAAAGAAAAAATAGTAACCATTGCCAACCTGAATAATCTCACATTTAGGTATGACATCACATTGTAAATATACCGACCTATAATATAACTTTAGTCAAGATGTAGCAGGGGTTGATAATTAATTTTATCCCATGACCGCCTTATCTAGTCCGTTAGCACTGGCTCAGTTATGAATACGGATGAGCAAATAGATGTATGTGTTGCAGGTTATGAAGGTTGATTGTCTTGCATTTTAACTCAGATGTACAATGTATTTTGTTCCATTTGCTTAAAAAATGCTCTTATTACATTTAATTTTAACTGTATTATTTTCT
Source organism: Nanorana parkeri (assembly GCF_000935625.1). Taxonomy (NCBI): domain Eukaryota; kingdom Metazoa; phylum Chordata; class Amphibia; order Anura; family Dicroglossidae; genus Nanorana; species Nanorana parkeri. Next base: position 23,619 of record NW_017309168.1, on the reverse strand, counting down.
ATGTACCAGTAAGTCTAATCAGAATTTAACAGTTATTTTTGCTGTTAACTGTAAGCAAACTTCATGTTCAGTGGAACTTTAAAAAAATCTAACCAAGCTAATTTTTAGCTGTTTATATAATAAAATACTATATAATAACATACAGTAGATGGGTCCTGTTTTTCCTGTACTTACAGGACCTATTATCTTATACTTCAACTGCTTCAACTACACAAGAAAATAAAGTTGCAGCTCCATTTAGATATTTGCTCAGGTATACCATTACTGAAATCCATCTTTTCACTGCCAAAAAAAGTTGATAATGTAAGACCTTCTGTTCACAAGATATTGGTGGAAAACATGAAATCATCTGTGTTGTTACAAGAGGAGCCAGTTGTCCAGTGAACAGTTGTATTAAATGTTAATGTGTAGTTAAAAAATTAGTTGTTTTTATTTTTTCTTTGTATTGCTTGCTCTCTGCACATGTGCAATTGTATGAGTGCCAGCCATACTTAATGGCTCATCTCTGTTATCTAGTTTGCTAAGGGCAAGGCCAAATTTTACATTATGCTACAATCAGATGGGTGGTGGGGGTTGTCACTACAATAGGATGGATGCCAACTGCCCATTTGTTTAACAGACTGCCCAATAATTGTGTCTCCTTACAATTGTTTAATTTCTTGCACTGGTGTTGTAGTTTCTTCTACCTGGACAAGATGGGTTGGGAGACTACGGCTATGTTTTATATCACATTTTCACCTTTTTAGTGGTATCATGACAAGTCATTTAAATTATCCAGTAACAATCTGATAGTAGTAATCCCCATATGCCCTAACTGGAGTACCACCCCCAAGTTTGGTACTTTACCTTCTTGCATTTTACTTTTTCCTTTCCCCATTTTTAAGCCTAACTTTACAAAATGATTTATTCAGTTATTTAACTTCTCCTTCACAATATTATTTGTTGCAGTTATAATTCATTGTCAAATATACAATATACATATACTGTATATCAATATATATATACTAAACTATGTGATAATATAATTGGGCTTTTCCAGCTGCATTGAAGAAGCATTTATTCAACTGCAAATACTGTATGTATTTTGTTTTAAATCGGGTCCTATATGTTTACAGTTCTCCCTGTGGACTTTGTATCTACAGCTTAAAAAAAAGCTTCTGATGTACCCATGCTTACCGTATATAATAGAATTTACATATCGCACATGTAGCATCATGAAATTTATAGTTCATTACAACTTGCTAAACAATGACAGCACATTATAGGTTTTCAAAATACATGTTATGCTATGATGGTATGACAAGTATAAACAAATGTAGTCATCAAGATAGCAAATATACTATTGTGTTCTATACTGTACCATCTATCAGTGGCAGTCATCAATGTTTAAAGTTTATGCATATTGCCCTGAGATTTTAAAGATACACTATAGAATAATCTATATTAAAAAATAACTCTTTATATCCTTTCAGTAGTTCAATGTGTTCTGCAATAGTTTAATGTAAATATATCATGTAAATGTAATGTATTAAATTAAGAAATGTACCAATTAAAAAAAAGCTAATACTTTTCATTTATTACATGAGTTCATATTTTTGTAATGATAAAATGTTATTCAAAAAAAAAATCATAAAATGTAGTACACTGAAAGAAGATGTCCAATTTAATATTTGTCAGACGTGAACCTTCATTACATAAAATATGTATGAAGGTTCATACATTCAAGTCAACCATTCACTATTGAATTATTCACTGGAAGTAATGTAGATGTGCCTTTATTTCCACTGTTTCAATTCCTTCCATCAATGGTTTTGAAAAGTCATACCTGCCTGTTGATCCGTAAGATACATTTATGGAATATGTTGACAAGGAATCATTCCAGGGCCAAATTTAGAAAAAACAGACAGATTCATTTCAAGGTTTGTTGATTTTTATGTTATAATAGTTCCTGTTGTTAAAGCTCTTAAACTCAAGTGGAACAACAGTGATATTCTGAGATTAGGGATTCTAAACATGAACTTCATGTTCTACATTTGGCATTATAACTGGCTGGCAAGTCATACAATGGAGATTTTGTTACCAGTGCCTATGTTCTGACTTGCTCTTCTTGTATACATTTTGCTGGTAACATATTCGTTGGGCAAGCTTCTTCATTGTTTTTATAGAACTGAAAGGGAAGGAACCAATAAAAATGTATTTGGCATGAAATAGAGCTCAACAGTTGGCATAATTCTTCTGAAGCATGGGATTCTTCAATGTTTAAAGCAATTGACTGTCTATCTGTACACAGTGGCAATCCCATTTATTTGCTGTATGTTGTAGTAAATTTACTGTTTAAAGATAGAAAAATAATTATTTTATTATTATATCTATTAGGACAATACAGGCAGTGATTACTTCAAACACTGATAAAAAAACTAGTGAGCATTTTTTTATTTTCAATATTTATAAAGCACATACATATATACTGTGTGTGTGTGTATATAGTATATATATATATATAGTTAATATATATAATGCTATGTAAGATCCAAACCAACTACTCAAAGCTGCTGAGGAATGGGTGTTAATGGGGTTATCGCATATGGTGGGGTAAGGATGTACAGTATGTAAATGTTGGTGCAAACAGTGATTGCACCACTCCTGTTAGGTATTGGTGCAAGTTGGAATGAGATCAGTTATTCTACGGACATAATTTGCTGTTAACTTGAAATTGATGAGCGATAAAGGCTTTTAAAAGATTTCCTATGGACAATTATGAGCACCATATTTTTCAGAATTGCACAGGTGCACACAATTTTAAGACTTGACATGTTTGGTATCTATTTGTTTGACATGACTTCATCCTTCATATTTTACCAAAAAATAGTTTGATGTTGTTTGTGTTATTTTCCCCAAAAAATTATTAGTTTGTTACACACTTGTGCAAATATTGTGGGACATAATGTGGTGCCCTGTGCTGCCATGCGGTATCCTACGGTGGCACCCAGTATACTATAATAAAATGCAGCATGCTTTATTTTTCTACAGCACAGCAAACTGCTCATCACACCTGCATTGCGGTGTGAACAGGGCACTAAAAAACATTTTTTTTCTTTCTATGTTCCGTAGTGGTTACCTGTGTTATTCCTGTGCAGAAAAACACAGGCCACTGCTTTTAGTGTGAACAGCCCCTCACTCTGAATGCTGAGCCTCCAGACTGTTTGTCTGGTGTTTAATGTATAATGTCTATGGGCAGGACATAGACAGTGTTCAATATGTCATTTGTATGGTTGGAGTGTGTGACTGCGGACTGAGGAGACTGTTGGAGATACTGGAGAGTGTGTAAAGGAAAAGTGACACAGCAAAGGATCAATATGTGTGCTTGGGGTGGGACCTTACAGGGGCATAGGTATTGCTACAGGTGGGTAACTGCCCCCCTAGGTTATTCCTTGCCCCCGGTGTTCCCTCCGCTGAGTCCCTTTTTAAAAGGGCCGCCGCTAATGCAGCTCTGCCGAAGTGAAAGTACATTATCGGCTGCCCATGCTGTCTGCCCGCTTCACTGTATGGGCTCCTCGGCAGTCGGCAGCCACCTGAATCGTCGCCCGCCCACCACAGCTGCTATTGGCTGGAAGGGAGAGTGCAGCACTGCCATTGGCTGCCTGTTTACTTCAGCAGAGCGGGACCTGCAGAGGCAAAGAAGGTACAGCAAAGCTGCTTGGGGATTTACCTCCAGGAAACATCTATGCTCCCCCCACCACCACCTGGAGAGGAAGAGGGCATGAGGACAGAGCACATCAGCACTGTAAGTCCCTTTTCTATCTGCATTACACCGCTGACCTCCGAACTCTATGTCACACGCACCGTTGACCTCTGCACTCTGTGTCACACTCACCGCTGACCTCCGCATTCTGCATCACAGGCACCACTGACCTCCGCACTCTGTATCACACTCACCGCTGACCTCCGCATTCTGCATCACAGGCACCGCTGACCTCCGCACTCTGTCTCACACGCACCGCTGACCACCGCACTCTGTGCCACACGCACCGCTGAACTTCGCACTCTGCGTCACAGGCACCACTGACCTCCGCACTCTGCTTTACACACACTGCTGACCTCCGCACTCTACATTACACGCACCGCTGACTTCTGCACTCTGCGTCACACTCACCGCTGACCTCTGCACTCTGCGTCACACTCACCGCTGACCTCCGCACTCTGAGTCACAGGCACCACTGACCTCCTGTAAGCGCCAAGTCCCACTAGGAGGATAAACAGGCACATGCGCACAGCAAGTCGTTTCCACGTAAAGACACGCCATATCGCGCACTGGAAGTGCATACAGCACGAGTCACAAGAAAAACGTGCCAAAGGTGCACAGGAAGTGATGTGCATGATTGGCCCACTTCCCTATATAAACTCGACTTGCATGTCACTTAGTTGCTGGATGGTCTTCTCAGCTCCTTTGTGTGTATTTGTATCCTGATTCCTGCCTTGTCTTGTTTACTACCGTTTGCCTGGATTTTGACCTGTTACTGCCTCAACAACCTTCCTCGATTGCTGCCTGCCTTTTTGACCTCGGACTGTTTATTGGACTCTGCCTCTGCCTAATCCCTCGGTACTGCATCTGACCTCCTGGCTTTGACCTCGGCTTGCCTTGACTTCGATTTCTGGATAACCCTTCTGATTACACGGTTTCACAACCACTGGCCTCTGTCACCACCCTCAAAAGCCACAAGACACGGGGTGCAAGGGAAGCCTCCTCACCCATCCAGTCTCCCCGACTAGGTACGTGATACCTCTACACTCTGCATCACACGCCCAGATGACCTTCACACTCTGTGTTACATTACTGACCTCTGCACTCTGCGTTACACGTACCGCTGACCTCCACACTCTGCGTTACATTACTCACCTCTGCACTCAGCATTACATTACTTTTTCTCCAATCAAAATTTGTATTTTATTGTTTTTTGCACAAAGATATACAAATACAACGATACAACAAAAGAACAAAAGAAAACGATGTCTCCTACATAGGGTACATTCCGCCCAACTTGTTAGCTGCGTATAATATTCAGTTTACAAAAACTTCACAAGCTCGTCGAGACCGTTAGCACAGAGGAACTGTGTATTAGATTGCAGGTCTCATCTTTACCCTGTCAGTAGCGACTCCCAGCGGGTATCCAAAGGAAACATAATAAAAAGGAAAAACAAGAGAAGAAAAAGAAAGAGACAAATATAAAGAAAGAAAGCTCCGCACCCCCCCTCTTTCCCCCGGGGGCCTACACCACCACTCAAAGCGGTCCCGACTGCCCACTGACCCTCTGATGTCTACTGCCCAGCATTACATTACTGACCCCCGCTCTCTGCGTTACATTACTGCCCTACGCTTTCCAATCAAAATTTTTATTTTATTGTTTTTTGCACAAAGATATACAAATACAACGATACAACAAAAGAACAAAAGAAAACGATGTCTCCCGCATAGGGTACATTCCGCCCAACTTGTTAGCTGCGCATAGTATTCAGTTTACAAAAACTTCACAAACTCGTCGAGACCGTTAGCACAGAGGAACTGTGTATTAGATTGCAGGTCTCACCTTTACCCTGTCAGTAGTGACTTCCAGCGGGTATCCAAAGGAAACATAATAAAAAGGAAAAACAAGAGAAGAAGAAGAAAGAGACAAATATAAAGAAAGAAAGCTCTGCACCCCCCTCTTTCCTCCGGGGGCCTACACCACCACTCAAAGCGGTCCCGACTGCCCACTGACCCTCTGATGTCTACTGCCCAGCATTACATTACTGACCCCCGCTCTCTGCGTTACATTACTGACCTACGCTCTCTACGTTACATTACTGACCTCCACACTCTGCATTAAACCAACTGACCTCTGTGTTACATTATTGACCTCTGCACTCTGCATTACACCACTGAACTCTGCTTTACACTATTGACTTCTGCACTCTGTGTTACACCAACTGACCAATGCACTCTGCATTATAACTGACCTCTGTCCCGAAACTAAAAACCGATACTGGCACTTACATTTTTCAAATTGACTCAGGTGTCTTAGGTCTGGCGCTCCCTGGGGACCTTGCAGCAGCCTTCTGGGGAGCCACGTGATGCCTGCTTACAGCGCTTCTGCCACCTGCACATCTTCCCTTACTAATACCCTCCACACCCCTCCTGACACTCTCTGCCCAAGACATCAAACCAGAATCCCAGAGTAGAGCGGTAGCACAGAGTATATAGCAAATGTATATACTATTATTCTGCATTGCTCTGTTTTGCTGGGATTTGTAGTCCTCTATAGCTGGTGGTATTCTGCATTGCTGTATAACAGAGGGGATTATTTACACAGCCCAAGTGTTTGCTGAAATTGTTTTAAACTATAAAGAAAAGCTTATGAGAGTTTTCCTCTCTTTCTCAGGTCTAAAGCAATACCTGCGGAAGAAAGGAAAACTCTTGAAAGCGTCTTTTAAGTATTAGGTTAGTTGCCACAATACAGGGGAAAGACCAATGTGTGTGCTGGAAGTGTAAAGTCACTGTGGAAGGACCAGGAAAAGGAAAATTTGCACAGTGGCAAAATAAAATTTTGACCTGTGTATTATCCTCAATGGGCGGTGAACATATTGTTCTGGGGAAGTAAAACTCTAACTGAGCTTTTATATAATTAAGGATTGCCCATAGAGAAACAGACTATGGTTTAATGTTTTATTTTGCTTTATTTACACATTTTATTGTTGTATGTTATTATTCTGTACATTGCCTTTTTTTTTTGGTTGTCAGTCAAATATAGTCAAATATATTTTACAAAGGTGTGCAGTACATATTTAATGTATTTGTGTACACTAAATAGTTACATAATAGCACAGTTTTATTTTAAATATATTTGAGAGTTAAATTTACCATAACAGAAAGTACCTGGACAAGAACCTTCATAGCAGGATTGTTTTATTGAAAGCTGCATATTGAAAAGGATTGAAAACACATTTTCATATCACATTAGCATCCTAAAGCTTACAGGTGGTTGTAGAGATTGGATTTAGGTCTACTTTAAATTCTTGGAAGTTTCAATAAGCCAACAGGTGTTAAAACCGTCATTTAAATTTAAAGTTTCAAGTTCTCAAAAAACGAATATTCAATTTAAGGCATTTTGGTTTGTATTAATAATGTTGATACACTTACAGCCCTATTTTGGATCACTGTACTGGCCATACTATAAATAGCCACTGAGGTTTTACCCATAATATCATACAAATATATTCAATGACTTTACAGAGATGTTCTTAGAAAAAATAGACTAAAACTGCAATATAAAGAAGCATGCGTTTTATCTGGTAATGTAATGTAAATTCATCTTCCATGTTCACAGGTTTCGAAGAATATAAACCAATTACTATTGTATTGCATAAAAAACATACCAAAATTGCTAGCAGAAAAATGCTATTTATGTCTCAGCAGATTTTAGCAGATTGGGTTTCTTTTGATTACAGATGATTGCCATATGCCTTAATCATGTTGCTATAAAATATAAGTATAGAAATGTCTGCAGGGTGAATATAGATTTCTAAACTATTCCGTTTTACTGAGTCTTTTGAAACTGTGCCACTTTTTCTGAAAATCCTAAAAGCATTATGTCTTTGGAAAACTTATTTTATAGATATGAAGGCATAAACACCTTTCAAAAAATGTACACCAGAAATCAATTACTTAAACTAGATCACACTTTAGAAAATTAAACAAATACAGACATATACCAGAGACTATCAGGTGCCTCATGATGTAGGCTGCTCACATATGCAAACTTACAGATCCAAGAACCATAAGATAGTATAAGAATATAAATAGTAATGTACAGCATTGGGGAGTGTTCTGTCTTTCCCAATTTAAGCAGGATGCTTACTTTGGTTGTACTTTAATCACACTCTTGGCTGACTTGATCACGAAAATCCTCTAGTGACCTATTTGGGAGTTTTCCTCATTTGAGATCTTGGGGGTGATTTACTAACCTAAACACACACACACACCAGGTGCGTGTGATTTTCACACAGCAAAACGTATTTATCAACCAAAAAGTCTCTAAAAGCATATTTCCACTAATGCCATATATGGAAAAATCATGCACATGATGCATATATAATGCTGCTTCACAGTTTAGACAAAAATGGTTAGCTCATGCATTTACATTCCTGCATTCATCAACGCAAGCAACATAACATAGAGCTAATTTACACCACATTACCTTGCAATTCATTGCAGGGCTTTGCACAACACACCTGCTGGGTGTGTACACACTACAAAGGTGTTTCGATTCCTCCCATAGATCATGCTGGGAGGGAACACACTACAGAGGTGTATACACGTTCGTGGTGTGTTTAAAAGGTTAGTAAATCAACCCCCTTGGCTTATCCCCTACAAAATCTGTTATGTAGCTATCACAGTCACAGTTGGCAGAGCTAATATTAGGGTGGAAGTTGATCAAAGCCATCAATATTCATCTAAAAAGTGTGTTTCTAACTTCCTGAAGTCTCAAGCAGTGTTATCAACCCTGCCTAGTTCAATTTTGAGTACTACAAAACACCTTCCCCTAACTTATAGATATGAGAAAAGAGGGAGTCTTTCTGTGGTCCAAATCTGGAGCAAGGAGTGACAATCCTGCCCCAACATAGATACAGTACAGAGAATAACCCCCTTAATATATAATATAACCCCCTTAATATATAATATAACCCCCTTAATATATTGCCAAACCAGCAATATAATAAATCAGGGGTGCTGTGTGTGTGTGTGTGTTTTTAATGGGTGTGATATCTATGTATGTGTGGTTTCTTTTTATAATGAGTATGTGATGTGTGTTTTATTGAGTGTATACTGTAAATGTTTGAATATGTGTGTTTCCCTATTTTGCCTAAGGCAGCAATGTTGAATGTTTTTTAAAGCCCAGCGCCAAAACTGCAATACAATACTATACTTATTTTCAGCGCTGGCACTTTGAGATAAATAAATTGATTTTGCGTCGCAGTTTGGGCACTCGGGTTCAAAAACGTTCGCCATCACTGCTATAGACCATTATCCAGAAACACTCACCCTTTGACCCTTACTATCTTGACTATTTGGGATGCTCTCCATACTTAATATAATTGGAAATACAATTCGCCCCTAATTCCCTTAGTAGGCCATGATTATTTCTTACCTGGTCTTCTGGATACTGGTTATCACTCCTGGGCTCCTAATTGTAATGTGTTGTTACTACACCATGTTTTGCAAAGGGATTGCATTAAACCATTGCCTACTCTATGTCAATCTGCTAGTCCTACCTTTTTGGACAAATGGAGATACAGGCAGCTATAGCATTTTATTGCTGCCCTTCCGGGACCCCTGCGATCCAAGTCAGATCTTAACTCTATCGAGAAGCTCCTGTCTATGGATTCTGCTCCCACTAAAGACATCTCCTCTATATATGCTGCACTATCTCACCTAGCTGCTCCTCTTTCACCATTATACTTGTCTAGCTGGGAACGGGATTTAGGCTCCTCACTAACGGAAGATCAGAAAAACCAAATATTGAGTTTATCTCATGCCTCCTCGAGGTCAGCTCATCTCATAGAGATGAATTACAAACTTCTGAGCCATTGGTAAAACACCGCTCAACGACTACATTTGATGGATGCATCTGTCTCCCCTTTGTGCTGAAGAGGCTGTGGTGCTGAGGCTACTCATGCACACATATGGTGGCACTGTCCAGTTATCAATGTTTTTTGGACTAAGGTTTTAACAGTGCTGACCTCTATCCAAGGCTCACTGATATCCTTTGATCCCTGGCCGATATTGTTTCACTGTACAGACGCGCCAATTGGTCTATATATAAATATAAGCGGTCTATCACGCCGCAACTGTTAAATGTGGTAAAATCTCTTATTCCAGCTAAATGGGGAAATGGCTGTCCTTCCTCCTTAGTGGAGTGTTTTGATCAAATTGACCAAAGTTGCCAACTAGAGAAAATAACTTATTGTTCTAATAATCAGAGAGAGTGTTTTAATAAAATTTTGGCTAGTTGGCTTGCCTATAAAATTACTCACTCCTATTTGACTGTACGAACTATGGGATAGGCACAGACGGGGTAGCTTACAACTATAGTTGGGCATCTCCGGACACCTCTTGTCTCCATTTGTTTGTGGTAATATCGACTACTTTTAAGCAGGATGGAAACATTCTTCCCTCTTCTCATCTTCAGTTTTTCCACCGCTCCTTTTTCTTTTTTCTCCTTGTCTTTATTGATTAATATTGCGGTTAGCAGTTTATACAGACTGTCTTACATACCATTTTGTATTCAATGTTTTTGTATGTAAACTTCTTTGGTAAAAATTCTAATAAAACTTACCTGTTAAAAAAAAAAAAAAATTCTAATAAAAAGTTATTAAACAAAAAAAATTGTAGAACTTTTTTTTTTATAATTCTTTATTTTGTAAGGCACCAGTATCCATACAAAGACATTGCACACATTCAGCAAAACAGTATAAATCTAGGCTCTCATTGTGCAGTGCAAATAACAGGCTTGATCCCATATGCATGGATTCCGTAACTTTTCCATTTAGGTAACATTTATAACATTAACAATAGTAATAGGATACAATAGGTTTCGGACCACAGCATAAATAGGTGTTATGTGCTTCTCTCCCCGTGTCGCCCCATGCATGGTTATGGCTCGGGTGTCCTCGCCCATCTCCACCTCGAGTATTGTAACAGGGGGATCTGATTTAGTGTATAGTGAGCGGTGGCGACAGAACTAACACCATGTGAGGTTTACAGGGGCTCCCGATAATTAGTATTCCTACAACAACTGGACAGAACGCACCTACTATGCTCTGTTGGTCAGGATTTCATAAACACATGAGACAAACAGGGGGTAGTGGATGACAATTAGGTGGAAGTAGAAGTAAAAATGCAGAAGAAGGCAGTGGGTGAAAGAAAGAGTGGATCCTCTCCCATTGGATTATCTGTCTCCAAGCGCTCAAGACACCTGAGGGTCGTTCGATTGTTGATAGGATTCCTCTATCCTCTTTCTAGAGCGGCTTTAGGTCTTAATTTATTATACATTTCCACTTTAGTCTCCTTTCCAGAAGCGCGGATTATCTATTTCTTATTCTCCAGATCTTGTTGACCTTCCCTAACCACATGCTCACCGTGGGGGGTCTGGTGCTCCGCCAGAGTATCAGAATACAGGCTTTCGCCGCATTAAGTAAGTGTGGCAATATTGATCTCAGGTATGCCCGTTTCGGTATCTCATTGTGATGCAGGAGGAAGAACGGCGGGGTCATTGGAATATCTCGGTCAGTGAATGTGGGTAGCAGCGACTTGACCGCCTCCCAAAAACTCTGGATTCCTGGGCATGTCCAAAAAATATGGAGCATGGTACCTCCAGTCTGGTCGCAGCACCAGCATTCAAGTGTCAGTTCTGGCATAATTCTGTGAAGGGCAGCAGGGGTCCTATACCAGCGTGTAAGAATTTTATAATTGCACTCCTGGATTCTGGTGCATCTAGAGGTTTTATGGGCCAGGTACACCATTTTTTCCTTTTGGTCTGGCGTGAAGGATAGCTCCAGTTCTCTTTCCCATTTATCGAAGTACGGTGGGGCGCTACCCCCCGGGTGGGGGTCCAAGAGGGAATATACCAGAGATACTGCGTATCGGAGTGGCGGGCCGGGTTCGCACTCTCTCTCAAAGTCCGTCAGGGGCCGAGCAAATGTCCTGGCAGGTGGCAATGACCGAAGGAAGTGGGCTAGCTGCACCCTTTGCCAGAAGTTTAGAGGGGACCACTGGGGTTCCACCGATAGGTCACCCCGCGTTACCCACGCCTCATCCCTCATGAAATGCCGAGCTTCGTGTATGGCCGCCTCCTGTAATTTCCGAACACCCAGGTCTCCCACTCCAGGGGTAAAACTAGGGTTTCCCAGAATGGGAAGTAAAGGTGAGGGAGAGGGGGATATGCCCTCCACAGGGAAGAACCTGCGACATACGGCCCAAGAGGCATCTATGGTGGGATGATTCCTCACTGAGGTCGGGATATCACTACTGCACCATCACATACCGCTCCATTGATCCGGACCTGAGCTGTCGGTCTGGAGTATATCGTCAGTATCCATGTCATCATCACCTCACCCAGGCCCAACGCCCTGAGCATCAGTTCCATAAACTGCCAATCCACGCGGTCAAAAGCCTTCTCCGCGTCGGTGGACAGAAGCAGAAGGGGGTGCTCCCGGGTGGAGGACTCATGGATGACATCTAACACCCTGTTACATTAGCCGACCTGGTCAAGATGAATAATGTCTTGTAAATAGGGGATTAAGCGGGATGTCAGTATTTTCGTGAAAAGTTTCAGGTCAGAGTTGAGCAGTGAGATGGGCCTATAATTTGCACAGAGAAGAGGGTCTTTCTCTGGTTTTGGAATGACGGTGACATGTGCTCGCAGAGAGTCCATGGGAAACGGCACGCCCCTGCCAACTGCATTGTATGTAGGGGTGGGGAATTTTTTAAAAAATTTCGTTTTTTTTTATTCTTTTTTATGTGTAACTTTAAAAAAAAATTTGGGGGAAACTTTAAATTTTTTCCTATTTAAAAAAAAAACTATTTTTCCACTTAACTTTATTGCTATCACAGAGGGGGCTAAGAAATCCCTCTATGTGATAGCAAAAGAGGTGACAGGTCCTCTTTATGGACACATCAGGGGTCTCCAAGACCTCTAATGTCATCTAGGACCCCCCTGTAGAAGCTGATGAAGCAGAGATCTGCTCCATCAGCTTCTCTCCAGCATCTGAAACTGGAGAGTGACACGAGAATGCGGAAGTGATGTAATATACACCACTTCCGCATTCTGACAGCGGAGAGGGGACCGGAGGGAGCTCGTGTACCGA
>NW_017309168.1:4128-9650 GCF_000935625.1 Nanorana parkeri | reverse complement strand
ATACTGCGTGTCGGAGTGGCGGGCCGGGTTCGCACTCTCTCTCAAAGTCCGTCAGGGGCCGAGCAAAGGTCCTGGCAGGTGGCAATGACCGAAGAAAGTGGGCTAGCTGCACCCTTTGCCAGAAGTTTAGAGGGGACCACTGGGGTTCCACCGATAGGTCACCCAGTGTTACCCATGCCTCGTCCCTCATGAAGTGCCGAGCTTCGTGAATGCCCGCCTCCTGTAATTTTTGGAAACCCGGGTCCCCCACTCCAATGGTAAAACTAGGGTTGCCCAGAAGGGGAAGTAAGGGTGAGGGAGAGGGGGATATGCCCTCCACAGGGAAGAGCCTGCGACATACTGCCCAAGATGCACCTATGTAGCCTTTCAAGAAGTCGGGGAATGGGTCTCCAAGAACGTCTTGTAGTAGGGTAGAGAAAGGCCATCTGGTCCCGGCTCTTTTCCCGTTTTAGTCCTGTGTAGGGCAGCACTTAGTTCCTCACCAGTAATAGGTGTCTCCATGGAGCCGGCATTTCCGATTCGGCTATGTACCCCGCTATCCTAGTTCTAAGGTCCAGTGCGTCCTGACGTGTGGTGTGGCTGTGGAGGTTATATAGGGAAGAGTAATATTCTGCAAATGCCCCTGCTATTTCTGTTGTCTTACACATCTTCTTACCGGAGGGGGACAGTATCTCCGCTATGTAGGATTGGGCTTGCTGCGTACGTAACGCCCTGGCTAATGGCCTGCCACATTTGTGGCCCAATTCATAGAAAACCCGTTTACATCTAGTTAGCATATTCCTAGCCTTACCTAAGCAAATGGATAATAGTTGTTCCCGGAGACCCGTTAGTTCCCCAAGTCCTGGCAATGGACTTTTTGTGGATTGATTCCAGGCTGGCTATGTCCGCCAGCATCTCTTCCACCTTGGCTGATCTCTGTTTTTTGAGTCGTGCGCCCATTTTAATAAAGGAACCCCTGATGTATGCCTTATGGGCCTCCCAGAGGATCATGGGATCGTACCCTTCGGTGTCATTACAAGCAAAGTAAGTGGCCAAGTCAGCTTTAATCTCCGCCACCAGGCTGGGGTCGTGCAAGATTGAATCATTCAGGCGCCAATTCCATGACCCCCGCTCCTGTGGCTTCAGGTCGAGGGTCAAGGAGATCGGGCATGATCCGAAAGTGCAATGACTCCAACGGACGCCCCCCGCACCGCTGACAGATCTCTGTGTCCCACTAAGAAAAAGTCTATCCGGGAATACGAACCATGTGGGTTGGAGTAGAACGTATAGTCAGGGTCCTTAGGGTGCAGCGTACGCCATATATCCACTAGTTGGAAGTGCCCCAGACATTTTTTGACCCTCCTGAGCTGAGTAGGAGAGGTGCGAAGCCGATCTCGAGCTATCCAGAATGGGGTCTAGGACCATGTTGAAGTCCCCACCCAGTACCAGGACTCCCTCCATGAATTCCCCCAACTGCTCCAGGGTGGACTCCAAAAAAGAAATCTGGCCCACATTAGGCACGTACACGTTTGCGAACGTGCATAAGGTAGGACCCACTCTGCCCTTCACAAAAAGGAATCTGCCATCTGGACTATGTTGCGCTTCTATGTACTGCCACAGCGCGGACCTATGCACCACAATGCTCACACCCTTGCATTTACCATCTGGGAAGCAACAGTGGTAGGCATATGGAAAGTGCTGGTTCTGAAACCTGGGAATACTAGAGGCCTTGAAGTGCGTTTCTTGGACAAAGCCTACCTGGGCCTTTAGGCTTTGAAGTTCGTTGAGAACTTCTCCAGAATGTTCAGGCCCTTTGCATTCCAAGACACCACGGTACAGGATATTGGAGGCATCCTCACTGCCATCAAACGCTCAGGAAGGTTGGAAAGTTCCTCTAGGAGAGAGCAGAGAAGAGAAAAATAGGGGGGAAAGGGAGGGAGAGGGGGGGGGAAGAGTAGGTTATGGGGAGAGTAATTAAGCGAGAGGTTGGATCAGTCACCGAGTACCAGAGGGTTGATGGTCCAACCGGGACTGATAGGAGACAGGGGAGGACAACACACTAGACAATTTAAACAAACAACAAACTAATGGGGTAACTACTCCTAAATTCACCCACCTAAAAGGACTAGATCCCCTTGGTGGGACGACCTATGTGGGAGTGTGGCTGAACAAAACGGGTCCCACTCAACCTCCCCGATCCCCACCAGGACGTTAATGAGTGGTGAGACCACTCTTAGTAATATGTCAGAATGTTAAGCACCTACAATTACAATTACAATTTAGACCCCGGATAAATGTTTGAGGATGGTGAGTGAATGAGGTCTCAATTAAACATTATAGTAAGCATATAACCAAAGCAAGACAATAATGAGGAATCCACTCCACTCCCCCGATCCTCCCAAGCACCAGTCCCGGCCCGCTGCCCAGAGTTCCTCGGAACCTAAGTTAGAAGTCGTTGGACCCCGACTGGCGCCCACGGAGGGGGTGAGGGACAGGAGGCACCCCTACACAAGGCATGTATTTCAAACTAGCTCTATAGCGCTTAAAACTAGGCAACCAGAAGCCCGACAGACTCCTTGTTCACTCATGCAGTATACGATCACTCCACCCTGCAAAGGGACAGGAGTCATGTCAGTGACAGGAGGAATTTTATGGGCTATGCCTACTATTCAATTCCCCCGTAGTCACTCAAGCATAACCTCTGTGTCTGATGCTGCCCTCTCTGCTGCCCATATCTCCCATGGCAGGGGTAATCCCCCAACTGGTCCCTATCGTCTATTGGCATGTGTGAATCTGCTTGTCGCCTAGACTGGAGCTCGGGATCCGTTAGGGTCCGCTGGCACTCCCCCGGGAAGAGGACCGCCTTCCGCGTTGTTGCTGCGATGGCCGCGGAGGCTGGCCGGGGGGTGCCGGGCGAATTCGTAGTCTAGCAGAGCCCCCAGGAAGATGTTGTAGCCAGTTCGGGACCGGGAAAGGCTCCATTTCCAGGAACTCAAACATTGCGGGTAGGTCCGCCAGTTGTCGCAGGGTGAAGAAGGTAGTATTCCTCCGTATAATGAGGTGGAAGGGGAATTCCCACCGGTACACAACCCCTGCTTCCCGCAGGCGTGTCAGTAACGGTCGTAATATCATCCTCCGCTGCAAGGTGGCCCTGGAAAGATCTGGCAGAATATGCACCGTGGCTCCATCGAAATCCACTGGCCCCTGGGACCACATTTTGCGCAGTATTTCCTCCTTGACCGGGAATCTTTGTAGTCTGCAAACAATGTCTCGGGGCCGGTCTGGATCTTCTGAACGAGGGCCCAGTGCCCTATGAGCACGGTCCAAGTCAATCACTGTATTAGGTGGATTGCCCAGCAGCGTATTGAAGATGGCCACTATGGTATCATACACATTTTCTTGCCCTGTAGCCTCTGGGACACCCCGCACTCTCAGGTTGTTGAACCTGTTTCTGTCTTCTACATCCTCTTAAGAATGAGATGATGCGTGGACCTATATGGTTTGGACTTGATGGATGGATGTCTTTATTCAACCCCAAATACTATGTAACTATGTAATATGGAGCTGCATATCAGATATTATTCCTGTTTGTATGTCTCTCGACTCCTACAGGGCTCTCAATCTCCCTTCTATGGCGACCGCGCTGGTTTCGTTCCCCTCCACCCTCGTGGTCAGGTGGGATACATCTTGTCTTAGACCCTGTATATCACGGCTGTGGGCCTCCTCGATTTTCGCCACCAGTGCCTCAATATCTGCCTTGGTGGGCAGTAGGCTTAAGATGGCCCCTATATCCAGTTCTGTACGGGGTCCGGGTGTCCCAGGTGCTCTGGGTCTTGTGTCCCCCGTCTGCCCGTATGAAAGGGAGGTCCCTGGGCATTCCTCTGTGGACCCATGGTTCGGGGATGACGAAGGAGAGAGCCTGGGACTGGGCGGAGAAACGGGGTTGAGCAGCGGCGGCCGCGCGCCTTTACTCGGGGCCGCAGCTTTTCCGGGGCCTACCCCCGCGGACATCTGAGCGCTCGGGGAGAAAAAGTTTTTACCTTTACCCGGTGCCGGAGGTCCGGGGGTGTCGGGGGCCTTCTTTTGCCTTGTCTTGCTCATCGTTGGGGTCAGTAGGTGCTGTGGTTCGTCCTGGTTTTGGAGCGGATCGGGAGAGCAGTAAAGGATGTGTGCTCACTCCGCCATGGGCAGTACACGCCCCCCGTAGAACTTGTTTTTAAGCAGCTTTCACTAAACCAGTTCCATGAGCAAAAATGAGAGCTTGCAGTATGATAAAATGGATAATTTTTCAGTAAAACCAACTTTGTCAAAATCGCTCCATCTCTACTAGACTCATGTGAGGTAACCATCAAGATACCAGGATGTTTCAATGCTGTGGAGTGCTGTTTTATACAAAGGGTTGCAACCCAAATTTGAAAACATATACACTACACCCAAAAGCTTCTTCTATAGTTATGTTCAATTCTAGTTCCATATAAAAGTTATTATCTGACTGAAGTTCCCCTAAAATAAGTTCTACTCTCACTAAGAAAGTTAAAGATTTTTTTCTGTTATTTATTTGTACATAGTTTTCATCCCACAGTACAGATGAAATTATTTGTCTCAGTTTCTCATTTTCAGAAGGGTCCAGTTTCATCTGACCTATAATTGATAGTGTGGGTTGGATGTTTTTGTGGGCAATGATTTCAGTGCCGGTTTATGATTTGTGTAATATTTCATCCCCGGCTATTTATATCCTTGAATTTTGAATAATTATTGTTTCCTTCAGCTTGTGTTGCTCAGTGATATTATAGTGCTGGAATATGATGTTGCTCATCATTTCTTAATTTTCCTCTGACAGCCTGCGGGCATATTAAATTGATTTTTATCTCCAACAAATGCAGCCATCTTCACTAAGGCTATTAGAGAAACATAGCACTCCCAGATGTTATATCCTCAGGGAGAGAGGGAAAGCCAGTGGCATTCAGGGGAATCTTTCAGCTGTTCATTTCATATGAGAATTCCACTTCTGCACTCATTATTCATAGCCATCAAACCACAGACTTCAAAAGTAACACTTTGTAAAGAATATATATCTGAAGCTGTAAAGCTGTTATCATTCACAAATCAACCAGAGATGTTTATTTTACAGTTCTTGATATAAGCAAGTAAAAAGAAAGTTAAAAAAAAATATTCAGAAGATGGGGTTAAACAAATACTGATCATGATCAGCAGAAAACACAGATCTGGTAAATTGCAAAAAAGATATGCTATACTGCAAGATACAAAGGATAATATGTAACTTTCTTTTTTTTCCTTTATTTTTGGAGGAGCAGCGTTGTCAATCTATGCTGTTTTCTTGCATTAGACTACAAACACCTTCACATTACATGTGGCTGGCAGCGATCTATAGTTTTACACATTTTCATTACTCCACATGAAAATTTGATTTGCAGATGCATAGTTCCGAGTGAAGACTTGTGTATGGAAGGAAAAAAGGAAGTGCGCCATGGCAAGATGGGCAATATGAGGTAGGATCATGAGGTTTTATAAGTATGAGCTAG
>NW_017309168.1:0-3917 GCF_000935625.1 Nanorana parkeri | reverse complement strand
AAATTGCCAAAAAAAAGTATATGCAAATCATGCTTTCTTTCAATTCACAAAAGTCTATGTGGACAGTTCTTTGTATATTAGCAACCTCTGCACTTGCAATCCTCGGTCAACTGAAATAAGACAGGTTTTCCTTAAGATGAGGCAGATTTTCACACCAAACAAATGCACAAGTGCTCAGAGGCAGGTCTTATTCTCTCCCAGATATGAACAAAGAAAAGCGCCAAAAAGGACTACTCCGCCAGTATGGACCAATTTAAGCACAAGTGTAATCAGAAACAAGTCTGTTAAAAAATGTATAAATAATAAAAAGCACGTGTGTCGAAAGGTCTGCAGGATGCTGCCCCCAAACCAGCCAGGGAGACCGCAAAATCTAGGGAAAAAAACACAAACAGGGGGCGCCTTTCCTGGTGCAGACAAATTTATTAAGATCAGGATCAATGGTAGATAAAAAACATACTCACAAAATTCAGCATGATAATGATATAAAAAGTAAGTCAATGGGCCTAACAGAAAGTCTATGGAAGCTGCACAATCGTGTCTATGTGTCAGCAGAGGAGACTGTGTGATGTGTGATGACGCGTTTCCGGGGTCACGCCCCCTTCATCTTCATCTGATGACATCACACAGTCTCCTCTGCTGACACATAGACACGATTGTGCAGCTTCCATAGACTTTCTGTTGGGTCCATGGACTTACTTTTTATATCATTATCATGCTGAATTTTGTGAGTATGTTTTTTATCTACCATTGATCCTGATCTTAATAAATTTGTCTGCACCAGGAAAGGCGCCCCCTGTTTGTGTCTTATTCTCTCCCAGTGCTACTTTAGAGCAGCTTAGAGAGGAATGTAAAAAGTAAGCTGCAATATTATAATTAATCTCTCCCAAAAACTGATTGGTCATGTTTAGCATTGCCCTGCTGTGTGACAAAACTGATATGACTCTTGAAAGTGCACATCTTTTTTAATCACTTCCTAGAAAAAGATGGAACTTCTTGTTGGTTTATTCATTTGCAGTGAATTGATTTATGTAGAGGTAATTTTCAAACTTCATCTCTTCCTAACAAGTGATACAAATCTCACATCTACCAGCATCTTCACAGAGGTGATATTCTTCATGAACATATATTAATGAACCTCTGCAGATTTCTATGAATGCAAACAGTAGCAGAGCCACCCAGATGTATATCCACTTAAACTGTGTGCTGTCCACAGGAATAAAATACTAGTCACACAACAAAAATGTGTGTAAGCTTTAGAATTTTTCGGTTCTGATAGAAATATGGAGGCCCCCATGGTTAAATGGACAAAATAAATGGACGTGCAGCATTCTTTTTTAAAAGAGAACTATGGCCAAACCTTTTTTGGCCATTGTTCTCTTTAGGGTCACAGGAGGACATTACTAATGTCCTCCTGTGAACCAAAACTCAGCATATAGCAGGCTATGGGCTACTATATGCTGACAGCACAGAGCCGCACTGCAGCCGGGAAGGATCCCAACAATATTGTCAGGATCCGTCCTGCTCTAGAGGCATAGTCAGCTGTGCCCACCCCCTCCCCATCTGTCCCTCCAGTCAGCACTGGAGGAACAGAGAGAGTAAAGGAAAAATCCCTGTGGGGAGCAGTGACTGACAATCACCACTCTCTGCATGGAGAAGATTGTAAACTGAGTGTAAACTGAGAGCCGATGTGTGGCAGCTACAGTGTCACACATCAGCTCTAACTAATGGGATGAATGTGTTTCACTTGCCCCATATTTCTCATTCAAGCAGCACACCACAATGCACTGTTGTGCATTGTGTAGCACTGCAATGCATTTGCATCTAAGGTTTAGTGGGTTTGTGTGCAATTTCAAATAAATGGCATCGCATCATGCTAATGCATTTGTTGTCCTTTAACATGCTTTGGGTAATGCACATATTAGAGTGTGCATTACCGCATTGCACCAGAACAGGAAATTGTAAACAAAGGTCAATATAGCAGCCAGGTAACTAGTATATCAGCAATGCCAGCCTCCATGTTTCTCTCATGACAGGTTACTGGATATTATAACTAAAATCCATTAGACAATTGTCAACAAGGTTTTTAAAAGCCCATTTATAAAATGCAGCCTGCAGTATCCTATGGAATTCTGTTTGCTTAATGCAGCAGAGAGAACTCCAAGAATGGTGGAGAGACAGTCACATGACTGGGATCTCTTGCTCCCTTCATTCTTATTATACTCCACTGGCTTTAGCATCCTAAAGCGAGCAGAGTGCTAAATCTGCCCTTAAAAGATGGTTTGTAGTTCTTCTGTAGGGCATTTTATGCAGCAGAGTATTCATATAGCTTTTTTTTCCTATATCACCAGGGTTTAGACTTGCATACAGCTTTATTTTCATTACCCATCTGGCATTTTGACCAGTACAAACATCTCTGCAACTAAAATGGCAAGAACCACTATTCCATTGTGCTGTTTCATGGGAGATATATAAAAAGCATTAGGAGCATTGTGTTTTAAATAACTGCAATTTGGAATTGCAAAAAATGCCTGTAAGTAAGTCAAGGGCTAACAGATAAAGTGTCAGATCGCAATCTAGCAAATTATAATAACCATTAGCCACTTAATGCACAATGTGACGGGGGTAGTTCCACTACATTACACGTAATCAGCATCCTGCTGTACAGCCAGTGGATGAGGCATCCAACAGCTGTTCAGTGTCGATAAATTCTGACTTCCCCTGCTGTTCTATCTCATCTCACCTGATACTTTGCACTGAGAATGAAGATACATGCTTCATGTCTGCTCTAAATTATTTTGCAGATTTTATACAGTTCCTATACAGTATACATTTACATAATTGCTAATTTGATGTGTTTATAGATCTAAACAATACAGCCATTAGAAACTAGAAAAAAAATGTTTTAGCCCAGAGTTCTTTTATATGGCCCTCATCAATGCTAGTATGCTAGTCAAAAGCTTTGGCCATTTTGCTCTTGGAGAAGTGAAGGCCTGAATGTTCTCCATGTACTTGTAAGATTTATATTATTCTTGATTTACTACTCTGCCCAGCAGGGCACCTCTTGGTATTTATCCTCAGCAAGCTGAAAAGTGCCCGCTTTGTATGCACAGCAGATTGTCACTGCTATTAGCTGCAGGTTACAGAAGCCCCCAGCAGTGACATTTCCATACCTTTCATCTATGGCAGATTCAGATGCTAATTGGGCAGAGACCAAATTAAAATTCATTAGTCACCTTTGGTGTGTAATGTCACTAAGACAACTGTGCATTGATTTTGATTAATACTCTATCTGTCAACGTCTTGCAGTGCTTCATACACTGCGGGTTAAAGGGGTCATTCTAGCTGCCATTTATTACACAAAAAAAAGAGCGTTAGATTTTTGTCATTGTTTTTTTGTTTGTTTATTTGTTAACACAGCATACTTGTACTTTCAGCGAAATGATGCGATAATAACACAGGATGTACACTCACTAAAATACACTGTCTTTTCCATTTTAAAACATTCTGCAATTAAGATTACCAACCAGCAATGAAAATATTCAAATAACCATTCACTACAATGCAAGTATTAAATAAGACATATAAAATGCAGGACAACAAGTAAAAAGAATAACTGCAAATGTAGCAAAATACTACACAGTCCAAATAAGAATAAATCAATAAAAAGGTATTTAACTGATGCTGCCTCTACTAGTTTAAAAAGATAAAGAATGTTTCCCATAGTTCCACTCCAGGTCTATATTCTCTACACATTAAATGTCCCGTTTACCTCATTTACCTGATTTGAAATTTGTATCTTGAGGGATATTTATATTATTTTAGCTTTTATTAATACATTCTCAAATGTTTTAGATAGAATATAGGGTTTTAAAGCTCATGTACTGTGTGTGTGTGTGTGTGTGTGTGTGTGTGTGTGT
>NW_017309167.1:91774-93236 GCF_000935625.1 Nanorana parkeri | reverse complement strand
CAGAGGAGCTTACACTCTAATGTCCCCTCCAGTCACACACTGTTATTATACATGTAATAGCTCTGACATAGACTGCAGTGCTGTACAGAGATGAGCTGGGCATATACGGGGCATTCTGTGTATCACCTCCTTGTAGTGGGGTTAGTGGTGGCTCTGGGGGGGGTCCTGGGGGGTCTACATATGTTTGTGTTCTCCGCTCTGTATTTCCTCTCCTTGCATCGTGTCTACATTTGCCGTGGTTGCAGCGTGCTCTTCGTGTCTGTACATTGTTTCAGGTGCCCTGAAGAGTCACTCTGAGCCGCACAGACCACAAATCACGGCTGTCACGCTGGCAGCGGTCCCCGTCATTGCTCAATGATGGCGGAGAGGCGGATCCTGGCTACATGACCAAACATCTCCCTCTGTCTGCAAGTAACAGCAAGGGGGGGAGAGATTAGGGAAACCAGGAGGATGAGGGGGGAGAGCACGGGGATCACAGGCTCAATAACAGACTCTGATCCCCTTGCAGACAGGCAGCAGAAGATCAGGACATTTTGTTTTTTATCAAAGCACAGGGATCAGAGCCTATCATGCGTGCCTAGACCAGCCGGCCCGCCCATCTGCATCATCAGTTGCTAGGCAGACAGGGGGCTGATAAAAAAAAAATATATAAAATAAATACATTTTATTTGGGATGTTGGGGTGGAGAGAGAAACTGCATGGCAGGTAGGGGGCGTGGCTTGGTGGGTAGGGGCGGGGGCCCAAGAAAATGTTTGCCCAGGGTCCAATCAATATTAAAGATGGCCCTGGTTATCTGGATCAGATCCTCTGCGAATTAGTACAGATCCGGGTTTTCTATTTTTCTGGCCTCAGAGAATCGTTTCCCTGTTGCAAACTGGATTCAGAACTTGTAATAAAATGATAATAAAGAACGAAGCGAATCATTGCGTCCCTTCAAATAGATGTGATGTCTCCTTCTTCTTCCTCCTCTCATTCTCTGTACAGGATTAAGAGATGCAGGCGGTCACCAATCAGCCCGGCTCCGTCACCACGCAGACCGTGATAGTCAACGAAGGGATGCAATGGAGCACCGACATGTGTGACTGCTGCGATGACTGCGGCATCTGTACGTATCGCCCAACACCCCCCAGAGGGCTACGCTCAATTCCTGCAATATAACAATATTCCCCTAGAGGGCGCCAGACACCAAATCCTCTACAGGGCGCCCTCTGGTGGTCTCAGCACAAGAATGTGTAACTTCTTCCTCTCTCTCCTCTCTTTCTTTGCCCATCTGCTCTCTCCTCTCTTCTCTATCTACTCTCTCCTGTCTTTTCTCTCCTATCTCGTGTGTCCCCCCTCTCTCTCTCTCTCTTACCATCTGCTCTCTCCTCTCTTCTCTATCTACTCTCTCCTGTCTTTTCTCTCCTATCTCTCGTGTGTGTCCCCTCTCTCTCTCTCTCTTACCATCTGCTCTCTCCTCTCT
>NW_017309167.1:81664-88892 GCF_000935625.1 Nanorana parkeri | reverse complement strand
GGTTCAGTGATTTTGGAGAGTGCATCTGCCTGCCACTGATGGACCCGAACCTCATGGGATACATCGGCTGTAGCGGGATCTGCCCTCCCATAACGATGGCCATGAGAGCCGCCGTCCGCGAGAGATACAGGATTCGTGTAAGTTGGGTGCAGCCGGTTGGGGAAGTAGTCTTGGTTCTGTGAGTTACACCAGAGGGCAGGCGGCGGCCATGTAACACCATGCTCGGTGAAGAGGGCAGGCGGCGGCCATGTAACACCATGCTCGGTGAAGAGGGCAGGCGGCGGCCATGTAACACCATGCTCGGTGAAGAGGGCAGGCGGCGGCCATGTAACACCATGCTCGGTGAAGAGGGCAGGCGGCGGCCATGTAACACCATGCTCGGTGAAGAGGGCAGGCGGCGGCCATGTAACACCATGCTCGGTGAAGAGGGCAGGCGGCGGCCATGTAACACCATGCTCGGTGAAGAGGGCAGGCGGCGGCCATGTAACACCATGCTCGGTGAAGAGGGCAGGCGGCGGCCATGTAACACCATGCTCGGTGAAGAGGGCAGGCGGCGGCCATGTAACACCATGCTCGGTGAAGAGGGCAGGCGGCGGCCATGTAACACCATGCTCGGTGAAGAGGGCAGGCGGCGGCCATGTAACACCATGCTCGGTGAAGAGGGCAGGCGGCGGCCATGTAACACCATGCTCGGTGAAGAGGGCAGGCGGCGGCCATGTAACACCATGCTCGGTGAAGAGGGCAGGCGGCGGCCATGTAACACCATGCTCGGTGAAGAGGGCAGGCGGCGGCCATGTAACACCATGCTCGGTGAAGAGGGCAGGCGGCGGCCTGTATTTGTGTATGACCTGCAGCAGGTAATTATTATTATTATTATACAGGATTTATATAGCGCCAATAGTTTGCACAGCGCTTTACAATATAAGTAATGATTGTGAAGGGGTGAAGGGTCACATCGGAATAATAGAAGATTCTCTGTATCTCAGCATTTGATAGGCTGGCCATACACACAGCGATTCTCTGTAAATCTCATCCAATGACAACCAGTTTAAGATGGCCAAAATGACTGAACCCTTCCATGTGACCTCCCCGCAATACGGCATTACATCCATAGCGTGACCTGACGCGTAAGGGGCGAGTTATTTTGAGAATTGTTTCTGCTTTGGATGACATTATGAGGGCAGGCGGCGGCCATGTAACACCATGCTCGGTGAAGAGGGCAGGCGGCGGCCATGTAACACCATGCTCGGGGAAATCACCATACACATGGAAATGGAGAACTCTCAGCTCCTGGTCAGCTGAGATGAACGCAGATGAAATATACGGCCGCTTCCCCCAGACTGACATGACGGGTTCCGGTGACTGCAATTATCCTTTCCATTCATCATAAATCTATATAATATAAATGAATTGATGTATTTCAGCCAAGTAATGCCACCGGCAGTCCGGACACCGGTGATGTGTCGAAAGTGCGAACTTTCATGCGGCCAATATACCCGGATCAGACAGGTTACATAGTATTTGGGGTTGAATAAAGACATTAGTCCATCAAGTCCAACCCGTATAGGTCCATAAATATCCCTTCACATGTAATCATACACACAGGGCCATCATTACAAATAATGGGGCTCATGCTCTGGGACCGCGATTTTTTGACGCCCGCGTTTCATCTGCTTCCTTTCAGGGTTCCATCTGCGACGACTGCGTCCGCTCCTGCTGCTGCTACTCCTGCACCTGGTGCCAGATCGCCCGCGAGATCCGCCGGAGGGGTAACGGGTCCACGGTCACCATCGCACAGACCACCATGCTGAGCAGCGTCCCCATGATGCCCCAGGCCCAGGGCTATGCTCCGCTCAATGAATACTGAGCAGCGTCCCGAGACAACCAATCCGTGCCCACCGTCATCCACATGAGGACGCATCACTCGCTTGTAGGATAGTCTCAGCGGCGCAATGCGCGTCCAATCAGGATGGGTGTCACCGAGCCGCGCTGACCCATTTCTAATGTAGTCTCACCTGCCGCCAGCTACAGCAACTGCCATTCTGACACTGCCGCGCCCCGACATTTCCGGGGTACGCCAACGTAACTTGTCTTCTATGTTTTGGATGGAGTGGGGAAAGAAGAAGATTGTGGTCACATTTTTTACAGTTATCGGGGGTTCCGTAAGAGAGATTTCCCCTCACTTCCTGTCCTGCCGACCACGGTTTCATCAAACAGGAAGCGGCGGGAAATCTCCAACAGGGACACAAATCTGACAGAGGTTCTTGTCTCCCCCTTCTCTAAAAGTGTTCTATATCTGTCTGTGCTGCTGTTGCAGAGTTCCCCTTGTCGCCAGAACAGGAAGTGAGAGGAAATCTCTCCTAAGGCAGATAGCAGTAAAATCCCAACACAGGATCTAATCCTTCCCCACGCCATCCAAGAGTAAGGAACACGTTCTGCCTGGAAATACACTTTAAGCAATACTCCCAACTGTCCCTCATTTGTAAGGATTGTCCCTCTCTCCTCCTCAGTGGTCCCTCTCTCCTCCTCAGTGGTCCCTCTCCCCTCCTCAGTGCTCCCTCTCCCCTCCTCAGTGGTCCCTCTCCCCTCCTCAGTGATCCCTCTCCCCTCCTCAGTGGTCCCTCTCTCCTCCTCAGTGGTCCCTCTCTCCTCCTCAGTGGTCCCTCTCCCCTCCTCAGTGCTCCCTCTCCCCTCCTCAGTGATCCCTCTCTCCTCCTCAGTGGTCCCTCTCTCCTCCTCAGTGCTCCCTCTCCCCACCTCAGTGGTCCCTCTCCCCTCCTCAGTGCTCCCTCTCCCCTCCTCAGTGATCCCTCTCTCCTCCTCAGTGCTCCCTCTCCCCTCCTCAGTGCTCCCTCTCTCCTCCTCAGTGATCCCTCTCTCCTCCTCAGTGGTCCCTCTCTCCTCCTCAGTGCTCCCTCTCCCCACCTCAGTGGTCCCTCTCCCCTCCTCAGTGATCCCTCTCTCCTCCTCAGTGGTCCCTCTCTCCTCCTCAGTGGTCCCTCTCTCCTCCTCAGTTATATTGTTGGTTCTTTTAGGGGGGGCTGACTATGACAGGAAACACCCCCTTATACTAGTTTCAGGCACTTCCTGCAGCTCGCGTTCCCCTCTGTTAGTATTTCGCAGCATCGGCGGAGGAGATATCACTGCGCAGAGATCACACAGCTGACACTTCCTGTGCTCCGCCCCCCGAAATTTCCCCAATTTCAGCCTCTGATCAGACAATAACGTTTCTGGTACCTCCCGTCACCGCTGTGTGCCGTCCTCCTAACCCCGCACACCCCATGTGGACCCGAGACGTTGCTACGTTTCTTCTAACAAGGGTCCCACAGAAACATATATTGTATTCTCCTTTCACAGCGTTAGCTTCTTCTTCTTCTTCCTGTAAATACAAAGTATACATTTTATTCTATAATTTGTCACATAAAATGACACTAAAATGATGTTTCCAGAACAAAGATTGGCCGTTATATCGGACGTCACACACATTGTACATTTCCTTTTATGGTTACTTAGTATCGGAGGATGAATAAAGACGCAGATCCACCGAGTCCAACCTTTGTGTGTGTGTGTGTCTGTGTGTGTGTGTGTGTGTGTGTCTGCCCGTGTGTGTGTGTGTCTGTGTGTGTTGTGCGTGTGTACACGAGTCCCTGCGTGGTCCTGTATATAAGTGTACCTGTCCCCCTGTATGTCCCGTCTCTGAGGAAGGGATCTAAATGATTTTGGAATGATTCCACACTCTCAGCTGACACCACTGCTTGTGGCAGAGAGTTCCACAATGTAAGCGCTGTGACTGAAAATAATCCCCGACGACCCTTGTGGATAAGTCTTTTCTCCTCCAGTTTTAGGCGGCGGCCTCTAGTCCTTGTTACGGAGTTTACAGTAAAACGTTTATTGCTGATGTTGTCATCACCACCAAACATTGTACATCAAGATCATGTCCCCTCCCCCCCTAATCTCCTCACTTGCAGCGTGAACAAGTTTAGATTTAGTAACCTTGTCTCATAGCTTTGCTCCTCCATCCCCTCCCCCTTGTCTCATAGCTTTGGTCCTCCATCCCCTCCCCCTTGTCTCATAGCTTTGGTCCTCCATCCCCTCCCCCTTGTCTCATAGCTTTGGTCCTCCATCCCCTCCCCCTTGTCTCATAGGTTAGGTCCTCCAGCCCCTTAAAGGAGAGCTATGAGGTCAGGTCTTTCCCCCATAGTTCTCCTTAGGGTAACGGGAGGACACAAACTAGCGTCCTCCCGTCATCCTAGGCTCAGTATATAGGGAGCTACAGCTCGCGGTATACTGAGACGCCGCAGCCGGAGCGGATCCCGACAATTGTGCCGGGATCCGCCCAGCTGCGTGAGTGACAGCTGGCTCTGCCTATCTAGAGGCAGAGCCAGCTGTACCCGCCCCCTCCCCATCCGTTCCGCCAGTCAGCGCTGGAGGAGGGTGGAATCCCTGCAGGATCCGTGAGTGACAGGCACCACTCTCTGCAGGCACAGGATCGAGAAGTGAGCGAGCGCCGGTATGTGTTCTCTCACCTCCTGATCTACTGAGCCGACCTGTGACAGTCTCATTGTCACACATCGGCTCCAACTATGAGGCTTCACTCACCTCGTAGTTCTCCTTTAATTAGTTTAGTTGCCCTTCTCTGGACTATTTCCTGCTCAAGGACGTCCTTCCTGTGGATTGGTGACCAGAACTGGACCATATACCCCAGATGAGGCCGAACCAGCGATCTATAAAGTGGCAGAATTATAGATTTGTCTCTACAATACATTCCATTTATAATACAAGACAGAACTCTGCTCGCTGTGTGTCCCGCGGCCCGGCATTGCATGCTATTGTTCAATCTGTGGTCTACTATGACCACCAAATCCTTCTCTATTTGTGACTTCCCTGGTGGAGTTCCCATTAATATGTAATCTGATTGTCTGTTTTTAACCCCAAAATGCATTACTTTACACTTCTCAACATCAAACCTCATCTGCCATATGGTCGCCCCTCCCCCTATTTTATCCCGGTCCTCCTGTAATGTTATAGTGTCTAAGCAGATCCCGACAATAGAGGCAGAGCCAGCTGTACCCTACTGACCTGGGGTGGGCCATGGTCCGGGTGGGCAGTAAGGGGGCAAAAATCACATGAAAGGGAACTTGCTGTAACACACAACAAGATAATACGTAACCACATTATTCTGCTGGCTTGGGGAAGGCCGAAGCCATTTGGTCATGAGAGTTCGGAATGTATCTATTGTAACCAGGCCCGCATTCCCCACAAGGCCACGAGGTCCCGGCAGAGGGGCGGCAGCGTCTGTGGAATCCCCCGACGCCCGAAACATGAAGTTCCGGCCGCCTGGCGGTAAGTTGCTTTCTACATTTAGCCCGGCTTCGGGAAAGCATTGCGGAACCCGACCCTGGGGTGGCGGGGAGGGTAAATCCGGCCCTGATTGTAACATGAGGCGTTCCTCCTACCCAAACGTTTGATGACACGCGCTGGCACCTCATGTCTAGAGGCAGCTGATGCCGCTCCTATGCGGAATGCGTGCCCTGTATATTGTTTGGTGGTTGGGACCTAACTGACCGATCAACAATCAGGCGTGATCGATAACATGTAAGGTTTATTTACAGCAACTGAAGTCATATGCAGATCACATGTCACACTCCCCATGCTGTATGAGGGAAATAGGAGATACAATGAACCACTACGCGGATACATTGTATGTAATACGATGAAACAATACACGGATACATTTATTGTAATACGATGAAACAATACACGGATACATTGTATGTAACACGATGAAACAATACGCGGATACATTGTATGTAATACGATGAAACAATACGCGGATACATTGTATGTAATACGATGAAACAATACGCGGATTCATTGTATGTAATACGATGAAACAATACACGGATACATTGTATGTAACACGATGAAACAATACGCGGATACATTGTGTGTAACACGATGAAACAATACACGGATACATTGTATGTAATACGATGAAACAATACGCGGATACATTTTATGTAATACGATGAAACAATACACGGATACATTGTATGTAATATGATGAAACAATACGCGGATACATTGTATGTAATACGATGAAACAATACGCGGATACATTGTATGTAATACGATGAAACAATACGCGGATACATTGTATGTAATACGATGAAACAATACACGGATACATTGTATGTAACACGATGAAACAATACGCGGATACATTGTATGTAACACGATGAAACAATACACGGATACATTGTATGTAATACGATGAAACAATACACGGATACATTGTATGTAATACGATGAAACAATACACGGATACATTGTATGTAATCCAATGAAACAATACGCGGATACATTGTATGTAACACGATGAAACAATACACGGATACATTGTATGTAACACGATGAAACAATACGCGGATACATTGTGTGTAACACGATGAAACAATACACGGATACATTGTATGTAACACGATGAAACAATACACGGATACATTGTATGTAACACGATTAAACAATACACGGATACATTGTATGTAATACGATGAAACAATACGCGGATACATTGTATGTAATACGATGAAACAATACACGGATACATTGTATGTAACACGATGAAACAATACACGGATACATTGTATGTAATACGATGAAACAATACACGGATACATTGTATGTAATACTATGAAACAATACGCGGATACATTGTATGTAATACGATGAAACAATACACGGATACATTGTATGTAATACGATGAAACAATACGCGGATACATTGTATGTAATACGATGAAACAATACATGGATACATTGTATGTAATACGATGAAACAATACACGGATACATTGTATGTTCTCAGTGACATGTGCAGACTGTCTACAAAGCAATTACTGGTGGTTATGTTCTCGTTGCTGGTAATAGCAGTGGGGGGAGAGAAGCTGGACATAGGAGATACGTCCTAGAAGCTATGGTAACATGGTAAAGGGTTATTTTTAGGACGTATCTCTTATGTTAGAAATGCCGAAATGGTTAAGTTTGAAGGCTGGCCGCAGGCTAGCCTGGATTTGTGGGAGGAGCCTGTGCCTTTAAAGTCGGCACGGCTCACAGGGGATTCACGTCGGCGGGTCACGAACGTCCCCACCAGCAGTGTATTTACAAATGCTGCTGCCCTAGGCAAAACAGCAACGCCGCCCCCCCCGTACTGAGGCCGATCGCGTCA
>NW_017309167.1:76037-81617 GCF_000935625.1 Nanorana parkeri | reverse complement strand
TGTTAAGGCTCGGGCCGCAAATGAATATTTGGACTGAGGACCATTAAGAATTTAAACCTAAAAAGTATTTTATTGACCGCCCAACTCACGTTCTTACACAGGAAGTGTCTGAGTATCTGGGAACTCTCAGCTCATCCAGCACAAATTCAAGCCCCAATTATAGGCCACACCCATTCTGGAGGCCCCTCCCCCAGTATTATTAGAATTCGTTGATACCTACTTAATATGTCTCCAGTCTGGTCACATGATACGCTGCCTCCGCTTCCGATCTTCTACGGCACTGGGCGGTCCTCAGTGATGACATCAGCGACATTCTCTGTATCATTAAACAGCGAGTGCAGGGTGTCATGGTGACGCTCCCTCTGGGGGTGGGGCCAATGATGCCCCGTACTCACAGGATGTCTTCAATCTTCCAGGTTGAATGTTGCTAAGTGTAGCATAACCTGGAATTCTGAGGGTGTCTGGTGGTGAAGAGGGATCGCTGAGAAGGACGGCACGAGGGATGAGGTCAGTATTGCAACCACAATTTTTTGTTTTTTTACTTTAAAGGAGAACTACTGATCCTCCAGCGCTGACTGGCAGAACGGACGGGGGAGGGGGCGGGTACAGCTGACTCTGCCTCTGGATAGGCAGAGCCAGCTGTCACTCACGCAGCTGGGTGGATCCAGACATAATTGTCACGGCTGCGGCGTCTCAGTATACCGCGAGCAGCAGCTCCCTTTATACTGAGCCTAGGGTGACGGGAGGACGCTAGTTTGTGTCCTCCCGTTACCCTGAGGAGAACTATGGGGGAAAAGCCCTAACCTCAGAGTTCTCCTTTAATTTTCTTGATGTCTAATAAGCTTTGTCTGCTCCCTTCAGATCACAGGGCTTCCGAGCAGGGTTGCAGTCTCTTGTCACATGACTCTGCAATGTGCAGCATCCCTCTCTGGCTGTGAGGGGATTCTGTAAATGGACCACAGCTGGACCACCCAATGGCGGGGCTCCCTGTCATTCAGGGGGAGGGGTTTGAGCCTTCAGCACAATGATTAAACATAACGGATCATTAATGTATTAAAAAAATGAAATATAATATTTACAATGTTTACTATTCTGTATCGATGTGCAAAATAAATGCACCAGAAAAAAAAAATGTTACATATTAATAGCGAAAATAAAAAATAACAATAAATCAATGCCGAGTCAGCAGAGATCTGTGTAGGGCCATGTGCTGTCCTCCTCCTGAGAACGCTGGTTTCCCGGCTCCCTGAGGCTTCAGTACTTTCTGTGTCCCTGACCTGGTACAAGCACGCGGCCAGTGAAGGCCATACTCCTGGTCTGCAGACCTGCCCTGGATTAGTGAATATATTAAAGTCATTGCAAACCAGCCAGAGGAAGCGCATTATCGCACATTGTTATAAGGAGAATGAAGACAGAAAAGGGTCCGATAAATACAGGAACGTAGAACTCGGACCGCTTTACATTGTGACCTCAGAAGTCCTGGAACCCGGGAAGACACTGACTGCAACTCCACAGAAAGAGATTCCGGCCAATCAGAAGATTAGAATACCATCAGCCATGTAGATTCAGCCATCAGGAGTATAACCCCCTAACCCTCCCACCACTGGTCAACCCTAATCCTAAAATCTTACATTACAAACCCCTCAACCCCAAAACATAACAACTCTCTAACCCTCCCACCACTAGTCACCACTAAACCTAGGACCTAACCTTAAAACCCTCTTACCCAACCCCTACCACCTCTGGTCAACCCTAACCCTACAACATAACCCCCTAAACCTACCACCACTGGTCACCACTAACCCTCTAATCCCCTAATCCTAAACCTAGGACCTAACCTTAAAACCCTCTTACCCAACCCCTACCACCTCTGGTCACCACTAACCCTCTAACCCCTAACACTAAAACCCTCAAACCCCCCTAATCCCAAACCTAGGACCTAACCTTAAAACCCTTTTACCCAACCCCTACCACCTCTGGTCACCACTGACCATTGAACCTAACCCTCAAACCCCCTAATCCTAAACCTAGGACCTAACCTTACCCAACCCCTACCACCACTGGTCAACCCCAATCCTAAAACTTAAAACTAGGAACTTAACCCTAGAACATAACAATATTACTCTCTAACCATAATGCTACCACCACTGGTCACCACTAACTCTTAAACCTAACCCTCAAGTCCCCTAATCCTAAGCCTAGGACCAATCCTTCCCCCACCCCTACCACCACTTGTCAACTCTAACCCTAAAACCTAACCCTTTAACCACCTAGTCCTATAACCCTCTAATCCTAAACCTAAAATCTAACACCATAACCCTCTAACCCTAGAACCTAACCTTTTAACCTTCTACCCCTACCACTACTGATCAACCCTAACCCTTAAACCTAACCATCTAACCACCTAACCCTATAACCCACTAACCCCATAAGTCTCTAACTCCCTAACCCTAGGCACCTAAACCTCTAACCTTAACCCTAAAACATAACACTATCCTTACCCAACCCCTACCACCACTAGTCAACTCTAACCCTAAAACCTAACCCTCTAACCACCTAGTCCCATAACCCTCTAACCCTAAAATCTAACACTATAACCCTCTAACCCCTAACCCTAGAACCTAACCTTTTAACCTTCTAACCCTACCCCTACCACTACTGGTCAACCCTAACCCTTAAACCTAACCATCTAACCACCTAACCCTATAACCCACTAACCCCATAAGTCTCTAACCCCCAACCCTAGAACCTAACCATGTAACACTATCACCCTAAACCTAAAACCTAATCCCAACCCTCTAAATTTTAACCCCTAACCATAACCCTCTAACACTAATGTATTCCAGATATCACTCTCTGCCTTGTCTCTAATTTACAGCCGAATCAACCTGCTATCATACTGTCCTGCCCCCACTGGTCAGTTCTTACCCCCGAACACTCAGATATTCTATTCTTTATTCAACATATTGATAAAAAAACCTCTCTGGGAATCCATCACCCAATAGTCGCCGACCCATCCTGATAATGGTGGACGATGGCCTGCAATCCGCATCATGTAGGTAAAAAGGAGCTAAAGAGACAAAGCCGAAAGATGGTTCCCGTGGGGGGATCGTGTGAAGGGAGAAGTATAATACTTTATTCTGGAGGAAAATAATACAAACATAAGCAAATAGAATTCATTCCACATTCCCCTTTCCCGTTACAAATAACAACATTGTCAATCTATCGCCCCTCCCCCGCCCTCGGATGGTCCGGAGCACGCTCATATAATAACACAACCCACGTGGGATGAATCCGTATGTTTGGTATTTCAGGGTTCTTATGGCTCCGAGATACAAAGTTCCCCTCCAAGCTGTAAAACTGTTACCTTGTATCAGAACCGAGACTCCCAGACACATCAGAGTCTTTCCACCGGCAGAGGGCTGCAGCGATAGGTTACAATGTCCTATTAGGGGGATTCATTATCAAATCAAAGCTTGTATTCCAATATTAGTAACTAAGTATAGATAACGACCAATCACGCACATCCCCTCCAGATACAATGGCGGCTTAGTCTATGCAGCATTCAAACAGCAGGAGGCGCTTCACTGACAGCTTCCTATAGATTGACTTCACTGAATCTGACAGCAGACATCACGCTGGTATTCTCTGATGTGTTTATGTGACAGGCAATTGTAGACAATGGGGATCCCCAAAGAACAACAAGTCCCCCTTTTATCACCCAGCACAGTGCAGCAGTGGCGTAACCAGAGTTGCGGGCGCACGGGGCAGAACAAACCATTATACCACCACCTCATCCATACCCCTGTCCTTCTGGTTTGAAGGATAATTCAATACAATACATTATACAACAATGCAGAATGGCTCCACCTATAGACGACTACAAATCCCAGCAATACATATTACAGCAATGCAGAATAATATGAAGGTACATACTCTGTGTTGCTCTGGGTTTGCCGTCTGATGTCTCCAGGGTCTCAGGAGGGTTGTGCAGGCTTTCAGGAGATGGTGCGGGCTCTCAGGTGGCCAGTTTGGGCTCTCAGGAGGGATGTGCGGGCTCTCAAAAAGGGG
This sequence comes from Nanorana parkeri, assembly GCF_000935625.1. Classification (NCBI taxonomy): domain Eukaryota; kingdom Metazoa; phylum Chordata; class Amphibia; order Anura; family Dicroglossidae; genus Nanorana; species Nanorana parkeri. The sequence goes on along the minus strand of NW_017309167.1, from coordinate 77,546 downwards.
TCCAGAGAGTATCACGGGTGCGTGTGGGTGCAGTAGAGGCGGCTCCCTAATTAGGCTTTCAGGTGGCCAATGCGGACTGTCATGTGGTCAGTGCGGGCTCTCTGCTGGTCAGTACGGGATCTGTGGTGGACAGTGGGGGCTCCCTGATAATTATTGATGGCTCTGTGGTAGCTCCCTGGTGGTTAGTGGAGGCTCCCTGGTGGTTAGTGGAGGCTCCCTGGTGATTAGTGGAGGCTCCCTGGTGGTTAGTGGAGGCTCCCTGGTGGTTAGTGGAGGCTCTCTGGTGGTTAGTGGAGGCTCTCTGGTGGTTAGTGGGGCTCCCTGGTGGTTAGTGGGGGCTCCCTAGGGGGCTCCCTGGTGGTTAGTGGGGGCTCCCTGGTGGTCAATGGAGGCTCCCTGGTGGTCAATGGAGGCTCCCTGGTAGATAGTGAAGGCTTCCTGTGTAAGGTGACCATTTATCCCTAATTTCCGGGGACAGTCCCTGGATTGAGGAGACCGTTCCCTGGACAAATTATGTCCCCGAAAATGTCACCGGGAACATAAAATAATGTAATTTTTTTTTTTAACCACTTGCCGTCCGGGGCATTTTCTTACCATTTGCGCACACATGATGATAAAATGTAAACTTCTGGCTAGAAAACAGCTTCAGACCCCCAAACAATGATCTATGTTCTGAAAGCGGAAGCCATGTAGAATAAAATAAAATGCTAGTTGCAATTTTTTTATGTTGCACGTTTTTTGCGCAAATGTTTATCAAACCCGTATTTTTAGAAAAAAAATAAACGAAATAAAAATTTAGTGCACAGAAATACGATATAATACCCAATTTTTTGGGTAAAATATAAAAGTCGGGGTCACGCCGGGTAAATAGACACCAAACACGCCAAGCCTTCAAATTGCGTTCGCCCGTGAAGCCGCAAAAAAAAGTCAATACCCCAAATTCCTCATAGGGAATATTTTAAACGATTTTACCGCTCTTCAGTTTGGTGTTATCAGTGATTGACGGGCCGAGAATGATTGCTCTCTCTCCGCCGTTCACGGCGATATGTAACGTGTGTAGCGCAATTGTCGTTTTCGCACGTAGGCTCTCCGACACGTGTGTATGTGGGGGGCGGGGGACTGAAACCTTTTTTATTGCATTTTTTTTCTTTTTCTTTTATGTTACTTGTTATTTTTAAACACTTTTTTTTTGTACACTAACCCTATTGGTATCACATAGGGGGCTAACAAGCACCCTATGTAATAGCAGATAGGGTGTGACAGGTCCTCTTTATGGAGACATCAGGGGTCTTCCAGACCCCTAATGTCATCTAGGGACCCCAAAGAAGCGGATGAAGCACAGATCTGCTTCACCATCTTCTTCTCCTGGCTCTGAGACCCGGAGAGTGTGCCCAGTGACACTGGAAGTGATGTAATATACATCACATCCGGGTCCAGGGATCGGAGGAGAGATCAGCGCTGAATCTCTCTCCGATCATTGCGGGAAGACCCACCGAGCCGCTCCCGGGC
>NW_017309167.1:75384-75951 GCF_000935625.1 Nanorana parkeri | reverse complement strand
GGCTGCTTCTTGTTTTAACCACTTCTGCGGGCCGCTGTCTATTGACCTATTGCGGCCTGGAAGTGGTTAATAGTCACCTGATCCCTGGAACCACTGACAAGCGCAGACTCCCGCCTTTTACGCTGTCAGAAGCTGCATACAGAGCGTGTGCTGGTTACTACTTAAACCGGCGCGCTGTGTGCAGCTTCTGAGAAGATACGCTATTAGCCGGCTCCGCATTTTGCATCGCTCCCGCTCAGCGCCCGGAACTTCCCCACAAGGCCACCGAGGCCCAGCCTCGGGGCGGCAGGGCGCAGAGGGGCGGCAGCGGTGTCCTTGTGGGGAAGTTGCGGGCGCCAGGCGGTAAGTTGCCCTCTCTACATTCAGTCCTGCTTTGTACAAGCCAAGCTCCATGTAGAGTGAGGGAAGCCGATTGTTCCTTTACATGTGTTAAAAAAAATTGTTTTTTTTTTTATGTCCCCGGATTTTATTTGAAAAATGTTGTCTCCTTACCCTGGTGGTCAGTGGGGGCTCCCTGGACCTGTGGGGGGTCTGCTGTGGCTGCAGCTGCAGTGGCTCCCTCCCTCC
>NW_017309167.1:69666-75323 GCF_000935625.1 Nanorana parkeri | reverse complement strand
ACTGCATTGCAGAGCTCATGCTGGATGTATTCTGTGCTCCCCAGCTCCATCTAGTGGTGGGAATGTCATGTGTATAGGTGGATGGAAGCTTTATACATCAGCCCCATAGTATTTCATGTAACTAGAGGACACCAAAGAGCCAAGTCACTATTATCCAGATTAACTCTACAAATACTGAATCAGAGGATGAAGGATAATGGCTGTGATAATGGGTTAGGTGCTCATTTTTGTCTCGGTTATACTCACCCGATTCTCGGAGCCGGCTTACTCTTACACCGGTCCCTGGAGCCTCTCCCGCCCTCCGCTGAAGTGGTCTAAGGTCCCATAAATCATCATGTTCTATACACTGCGTATAGACATGAGGAAGCCGAGGAACATTCCAATGCTGCATATGAAGACACAGGCTCCAGAGACAGGAAGCAGGCAGCCAGTTCAGTGGTTCGGGTGAGTATAACTTTTCACAGCCTAGACAAAATGAGGACTTAACCCTTGCAGTGCGGGGGTAGCCCCATTGCAAGGGTTAAGTACACTTTTGCTTGGTGTTCTTCTTTAAGTTAGACACGGCCAGCCAGGCAACTAGAATTTTCAGAAGGGGGCTTACTATTGCAGCCCTCATACTTCTCCCATGACACCTCCTCCAAAAATTGACTAAATATTCCACCAATCCCATCCCTCCTCCCTGTGACATCACCAGATTCTGGGCTCACATCTCCCGATTCCTCCCACAGATCTTTATACAACCTCCCCATACACCTACCCCGCCATGGAGGGGCTCAGTGAAGGTGGTGGTGAAGGTGTGGAGGTGTCGGATCGGGTCACACAGATCATAAAAGGAGATCCGCCCGGCCTCATAATCCAGATATATCCTGACTCTGGTACTGGAGACATTGGGGGGTAATCGGATCACTTTATTGTCATGTATCACCAAATACTGATTGCCAGTCCTGACCAAACCCCAGGACTTCTTATTCCTTCCAATCACTGACTGCCGTCCTCTCCTCTCTATACTGGGGTAACACATCCCGACTCTCCAGCTATCTGACCCCCCGACATCCACTTCCCAGTAATGTCGCCCTGAGGAGAAACTCCGACTGCTCAACACCTGAGGACAATCCTGAAATCTCTCCGGTGATTTTGAGTGATTCTGGTCTATATCTGACCTGGATACAGTTTTCCTGTCATGTGATATCTGTAGATTATTATGAGCTGTGCTCACATCCAGTAATATGTCTTCAGCTTCCTGTATATAGAAGGATACATTTACCCCTGTTATTATATCAGATAAACCTGTGTGTAATGTGTGTGAGATCCCAGACCCACTCAGACCCCCTCCATCACGGAGGAGTCTATCATGTCTCTCTCTGTCCTCATCATCTCCATCCTCAGTATCACACAAGTCACCTGTGTCTGATTCCTGTAAGACAGTCAGTGGATCCGTCATGTTACACAGCTCCTCAATGTCACGCATCTTCCTGGACAGCTCGTCCTTCTTTATTTCCAGCTCCCGGATGATATCCATCAAGGGGATGGAGACCCGCTCTGCCCTCCTGGAGATCTCACTCAGGACTCTCTTCTCCAGATCCTCCAGACGTCTCCTGAGCTCTCTAAACAGGTCAGAGACTCTCTCTGTGTCACCGGCTGCTTCTTCTTCTACTTTCCTCCTGTGTTCCTGCAGACTCTGGACTCTTTCCTCCGTCTCCTCTCTCTGTGTCAGAAGTTTCTGCAGAACATTCCTCAGTGTCTCCTTCTTCCTCTCAGAAGCCTCATCCAGTGGCTCCATCTTATGGCCGGTGTGACCTCCAATCACACAACAAGACACACAGATACAGATATCATCCTTAGTGCAGTAATACTCCAGGATCTTCTTATGGACGGAGCACTTCCTGCTCTCCATGGACAAGGTGGGGTCACATAAGATGTGTTCCGGAGACTTCTTGTGGACTCTCAGGTGTTTATCACACAGAGAAACCTCACAGAGCAGACAGGATCTCACAGCAGGTACAGGAGAGTCCACACAGTAGGTACAGAGGACCCCGGACTCCTCCGGATCTGGCTGAGCAGACAGGAAACTCTCCACTATGTTACGCAGTGTTATGTTCCTCTGCAGTGCCGGCCGTTCCTGAAATTTCTCTCTGCATTCAGGACAGGAATGACCTCCAGACCCCTCCTGTGTATCCAGCACACGATCCATACAGTCCCGGCAGAAGTTGTGTCCACATTTCAGGTTTACAGGATCTGTATAAATGTCCAGACAGACGGAACATTCCAGCTCAGCTCTCAGATCAGCAGACGCCATCGCCGACAGCAGAAGAGAGAAATGAAGGTGAAATGCAATTGAACTGGATATATCCTTCCTGTACAGGGCGAGGCCGAGCTCATCTACCAGTTGATTGTTTTTAAAAGCACCTTTTGAAGTAAATAAGGAATGAAGAAGTCACTCGAGTGGTATAATACTGGATCCCAATAGTAGAATATCAGCCTATCACACTTTCTCTGTGTGACGGATCCCCGTACTCCGGATGAGTATGTCCGCCGCTGTATTCTTCCTTGCTCGAGAGATATAGCACCCCGCTGATCTTTAGCTCCCAGTTTCCCCAGTCATAAGCAATTGTACAACCTTTTATACACAAAGTGATCAGATTATAATCCCATCACATCCACCCTGCCCTCCCCAGACATTCTGTCTGCACAACCCAGCAGGGGTCCACCTGCTAAAGAGCCCCAGACAGCCATAGCAGGAGCCTGGCCAAACGCAGGAGAATGTCATTGTCCTGAGCTCCTTCAGAGTACAAAGGGAGATAACGAGGGGAGGGAGGGGTGCAGACACTCTTTTGATGAACAGGTTACCCAGTATACAGTAGAAAGGCATCATGGCACACTCACAAGTCAGCATGTAAAACAACTTGTCTCACCACTAAGGATAATAACAGAGGTTTGGATACACGTCTTCTGCAGAGGATGTGTAAGCTGCACAGCCGCGCCAAGGCACCTCTTATAGTGCGGTCCTAACTCTAAACTATGAGAGTCTCCACCTTGGAGCACATGGGGGCAGAAGATATCAAATTCAGGTTTGTCAGGAGGAAGCCCAACCTCCTTAAAAGGCACAGGGATGCACAAGGGATCCCGCACATCCCAATGGCAGCTGAGAACCCCCATGCGTCGCTGCACCAAATCGGTCAAACAAAACAAATGACAAACGCACTCAACAATTTGGGTGAGTGTGCCATGATGCCTTTCTACTGTTTCCTGTTTTAAGCCCATTTCGTGTGCACCTTACCGTATAGTTGGTGACAAATTGTTGAGTGCGTTTGTCATTTGTTTAGGTTACCCAGTATAACATAATTAAACACAACCCAACAACCAATACACACATATAACCCATAAACTGATGGCCATGTCGTGACATTCTACCCCACACGATAGTGACTGAGGATGGATTCGATGATTCCTGAAATAAGGAGGATTCGTAGTGGGAAACATCTATGGGTGTTGCTACAATAATCTGGATGGGGTGAGGAGCATTTTTACAGTAAGGTGATCTGACATGCCGGGTTCATATAAAGTGTAAGTCCATTCACAATTGGTGTTTTTATTTTTGGATGTAGTGGGGAAGGGTTTGAACGATGGGGGGGTGGCGAATTGCTGGGGGGATGTTGTCACCCGAACAGGAACTCATAGACAGTCATAAAAACATTTTCAGAAATTATAACCCTTCCTCAGCCCGCTAAAAATGTTTTTCTTTTTAACTGTGATCCCCTTAGAAAGATTTCACGTCACTTCCTTTCCTGACAGGAAGTGAAGGAATATTACCCCAAGAAAGACACATATGGGAATAAGAATTTGGCAGAGTCTCCGGACTTCCCCGCTCTATCAGACACAAAGTTTTGTCTGGAGTTGGTCTTTAGTCAGACTTTGGACACGTGATTTCCATACAACGTCTCTATCAATCCTGTACACGGAAACTAGTTATGACCGGTTTGTCTGACGCGTTGTGTTTGTTGCCTCGATATCAAAGTTCTTTATCTCCCCTGCGGGATCCGAAGAAGCTTCATTGTCAGGAATTTACTGCAAAAATATGTAACATAAAGGTGACATGAAGACACCCCCTCCCCCGTGTTTTCTGCTGATCTGCAGGGAATGGTTTGTCCCCCTTCATCGGTGTCCTTTGATCTTCATCTGCATTGTGCAAAACGTGACCCGTGTTGTGGGGTTCGGTGGACGCGCGGTGTCACAGCCAACTAACAGACAGGACGGATGCTAGGACGATGTAAAGTCCTCAGACAGATGGTGAGAGGAATCAGAGGAGCTCTCAGCAGGCTGGTGGGCAGATGAAGCAAACTTATATTAACCCCTTCATGACTGAGCTAGTTTTTAGTTTCTGTTCCTAAATGACTGACACACTTTTTACATTTTTGCTGTGTGATTCTTCCACAGCAGCAAGTTTTGATTATTATTATTATTATTATTTTTAGAATTTTTTAAATAATTATAGTATAAAAATATATTTATATATAAAAGTTTTATTTTCCTTTTTTTGTCAGTTTATATCAAGCAATCACTATGACTGCTTAATAAATTAACTTTTTTAAAAATGTTTAGTTATTATCAGGCTGCTCCAAGCTTAGGAACAGCTAATAATAACTTTAGAGACTGATCCTGACAGCGTGTCAGAATCAGATCTCACTAAAGGTCTTTGATTGTTCCTAGACGATCACAACTGATACAAATGTATCTCTTGAGTGAAATGTATCTAGTGCTTGAAATGTAACATTTAACATCGGTCCAGGCTATACAGCTGTCCAAACGAATATCAGAGTCACTGCTACCTCCCTGCTATCTTCAGCTGTCAGATACGGGATCACTATTTAGCGAACCCGTATCTGAATGTAAAGGCTTCATTCTTTCATTAATGAATGTCTCAATAGTGAGGCATTCATTAATGACTAGAACTGCTGAGAATCAGCAGTTACCAGCATTACAGAGGCTGATATAACTCGGCACGTACACTGTACGTCTCCCGTCACAAAGGGGTTAAACAGAGTCCAGGTTCTAGACAGGTAGACCGATCAATGATAAACAATAACTGGGGTAACAAATTGATGACCACGACAAGTGGAATGCAAACACAGTCCATACATTTACAAGAACAATCCAAGAAGTGAACAGTCAGAAGACAGCCAGACCTCTATGCATGGGATGACACGCACTTGGCAGGGGGCAGAGGCACTTTTGCAATGTCTATGTTACAATGAGTGTAGATAATGCACTTAGAAAAGGCAACATGTACTGACTCCGTCTTCTCATCATCATCCCTTCTCTTCTTCCACACCGGTATGCACATTTAATCTCTGCTCCATCCCAATTCAACTGCTGTCTGTCTGTCTGTCACAACATTTCTTATGATTTGACCTTCAGTTGTATGTTTGATTCTTATATTATTGACATGTTCAAATAAGTGTGGATAACGCACTTCAAAAACGCACTTGGAGAAGACAGCAATACGTAGCAGCAGTGCTCCTGACAGACTGCAGGTGATCCTGATTTCCCATCCACATCTGATTACTACTCTCCATCCCTTAACATGCGTTCTCTAACATTGCTTCTCACAATTGTGTCTTCCCTTCTTAAACTTTCTTTCCTTTCCCCCCCCCCCCTCC
>NW_017309167.1:68658-69473 GCF_000935625.1 Nanorana parkeri | reverse complement strand
TCACCCCCTCCTCATCCACATGCTAGGGCTACCTCCAGGACTCGCTCTCATCTCACTTCACTCACCCTTCTGCTTCTCCTGACTTCAGGGGATACCTCTTCCAATCCTGGCCTTCTCTTTTCTAACACCCACCGTCCTAACCAGCACTTCCTTTCCTCTGGCAGCACCCACAATCCACACACCCTGACTTCTATTCCCTGCCTCCTAGAATCAGTCCCCTCTTCTGCCCTTGTGCCCTCTGGAATGCCCGCTCTGTCTGTAACAAGCTCACCGCTGTCCATGATCTTCTCATCTCCAATTCCTTTAACATGCATGCTGTCACTGAAACCTGGCTTCAGGAATCTGACTCTGCCTCCCCCGCTGCCCTCTCCCATGGAGGCCTCCACTGCTGCCCTCTCCCATGGTGGCCTCCCCCGCTGCCCTCTCCCATGGAGGCCTCCACTGCTGCCCTCTCCCACTGTGGCCTCCCCCGCTGCCCTCTCCCATGGTGGCCTCCCCTGCTGCCCTCTCCCATGGTGGCCTCCCTTGCTGCCCTCTCCATGGTGGCCTCCACTGGACGCACTCACCCAGACCCAGTGGACAGAAAGGAAGTGGAGTGGGAATCCTTCTATCCCCACAATGCACTTTTGCACTTTTTAAGTTCTGCCTTCACCTCCCTCTCTATCCCTCTCCTCTTTTGAAACTCACTATATTCTCCTCTTCTCTCCAATCTCTGAGGATTGCTGTTATATACCGGCCACCCGGACCTGTATCTCGCTTTCTGGATGACTTCTCTGCCTGGCTACCCGACTTTCTCTCCTCAGAAATACCCCCCC
>NW_017309167.1:59287-68207 GCF_000935625.1 Nanorana parkeri | reverse complement strand
TATATCCCCCCCCCCCCCCCCCACACACACACGCCCCGGCTCCCACTCAACTTCTTAACCTAACCTCTTCTCCTGACCTAAAACAATGGACACAGACTCCTACTCACTCTGATGGTAACATTCTAAATCTTGTGTTCTCTCACCTATGCACTCCCTGCAACCTCTCCAACACCCCTTTCCCGCTCTCAGACCATAACCTGGTCAGTTTCACCCTCACCCTATCCCCAACCCTGAATCCCCCTACACGTCACACTGTCACCCGGAGAAACCTTCGCCACCTCGACCCTTCTCTTCTCCACTCTGCTACTGACTCCCTCTATGACGATATCTCCCCCCTGTCCTGCCCTGACCTGACTACTTCTGTCTACAGCTCGCTCTCATCCTCCCGAGACACCTTGTCTCCCCTCACTATACACAGACTTAGACCACGCCCACTACAACCGTGGCACACAGAAGAAACCAGACATCTAAAAAGACATAGCTGCATTCTTGAACGACTGTGGCAAAAATCTAGGCTTCTGAATGATACAATTCGGGATCAGATCGCCACTGTGCAGCCACCTTCCTCTATTCATGTACCAGACCCTCCATCACATCCTGATAATGGTGGACGATGGCCTGCAATCCGCATCATGTAGGTAAAAAGGAGCTAAAGAGACAAAGCCGAAAGATGGTTCCCGTGGGGGGATCGTGTGAAGGGAGAAGTATAATACTTTATTCTGGAGGAAAATAATACAAACATAAGCAAATAGAATTCATTCCACATTCCCCTTTCCCGTTACAAATAACAACATTGTCAATCTATCGCCCCTCCCCCGCCCTCGGATGGTCCGGAGCACGCTCATATAATAACACAACCCACGTGGGATGAATCCGTATGTTTGGTATTTCAGGGTTCTTATGGCTCCGAGATACAAAGTTCCCCTCCAAGCTGTAAAACTGTTACCTTGTATCAGAACCGAGACTCCCAGACACATCAGAGTCTTTCCACCGGCAGAGGGCTGCAGCGATAGGTTACAATGTCCTATTAGGGGGATTCATTATCAAATCAAAGCTTGTATTCCAATATTAGTAACTAAGTATAGATAACGACCAATCACGCACATCCCCTCCAGATACAATGGCGGCTTAGTCTATGCAGCATTCAAACAGCAGGAGGCGCTTCACTGACAGCTTCCTATAGATTGACTTCACTGAATCTGACAGCAGACATCACGCTGGTATTCTCTGATGTGTTTATGTGACAGTGGGGATCCCCAAAGAACAAGACCCCCTTTAATCACCCAGCACAGTGTAGAGCTCATGCTGGATGTATTCTATGCTCCCCAGGTCCATCTAGTGGTGGGAATGCCATGTGTCTAGCTGGGTGGAGGCTTTATACATCAGCCCCAATATTATTATTAGACATGCGCACCAGCAAAAAAATTGTTTAGTTTCGTTTTGATTCGGATTTTGTGTTAGTTCGGTTTTTCGGGATCCGGGTCCGAAAGTCAATTCGTTTCGGACGAAATCCGTTAGCGGTAGTCGGTACGAATTGTCGATTACATTTTAGTTTTGTTCGTTCGTTGCATATGAAAAGTATTGTGACACCTCAGAGCTCACAGACCTGAATGGCATCGGGGAGTTCCCGAATGCTATGTAGTGTATGACAGCTGAGAATGTCAAATGGGCGGAGCGAGCCATGACGTCACAGTGCAGATGGGCGGAGCGAGCCATGACGTCACAGCTTGCTCCGCCCATCTGTTTACTTTCGGGCTGAATGTCATTTTTCGGCGAGTTTGCGTCGGGTTCGGACGGGTCTTTTTTTTTATTTCAGCGGGCGTCGTGCATCGTGATTGACGCTGGATTACATCGATGGAGCCATTTTTAATTTTTTATTAAAAGATTTGTCAAAAATTTACTTTTTTTTTTTTTTAATAAATGATTTTATCAAAAGTCTGGACTTTTTAATAACTATTTTATTTAACCCTTTAGTGACTGGGTAGTAGTACAAGTACTCCTTACTCATTCACAAGGGTTAGGGTTATTTAAAGGGGTACCCCGATGCAAATAAGCTCCCTTCCCCGCAGACCCCCTCAACCACCGGGTCAGGGTTGTAGGGAAGAGGCCCTTGTCCCCATCGGCATGGGGACACCCTCCCAATGCTGAGGGCACGTGGCCTGGTAAGACGCAGGGGGGGGGGAGGGCGCTCGATCGCCCCCCTTTCCTGCCCTGCCGGGCCAGTGCTTGGGTCAGGGGTTTGGTAGGAATTTTAGGTTGTTTTTTTTCTCCCTTTTTTGGGGGCTGTAAATTCGGATTCGTTGGCATTCGTTTTAGCTGTAATTCGGAATTTGGATACATCCGAATCTCCGAAATTCCGTCCGAATTTCGATCCGGAACGAAACGAATCGCATGTGTCTAATTGCTATCTGTTTCCTGGAATTAGCAGACACCACAGAACCCAATCAGGGGAACGATAACGGCTGTGATAATGAATTTAGTGCTTGTTTTTGTCCTAGGTTCAAAACTAAAAAAGTTATACTCACCCGATCCTGTGAGCCGGCTTGCTCTTAGACCGGTCCCTGGAGCCTCTCTCCCCCTCCACTGCAGTGGTCTAAGGTCCCATAAATCATCATGTTCTATACACTGCGTATAGACAGAAGGACAAAGAAGAGCATTCCAATGCTGACTTCAGAGACCGGAGAAGCAAGCGGCCAGCAAAGCATTTTGGGTGAGTATAACATTATTGTTTTAGCACCTAGACAAAAACAAGCATTTACCCCTTGCAGTGTGGGGTAACACCCTTCCCCCCCCAAAGAAAAAAACCCTGACCCCCCAACCCCTGCCCCCCTACCCCACAAAGTTTAAGAACACTTTTGCTTGGTGTTCTTCTTTAAGTTAGACACAGCCAGGCAACTAGCATTTTCAGAAGGGGGCCTACTATTGCGGCCCTCATACTTCGGCCATAGCACTTCCTCCAAAAATTGACTAAATACTCCACCAATACCATCCCTCCTCCCTGTGACATCACCAGATTCTGGGCTCACATCTCCCGATTCCTCCCACAGATCTTTATACAACCTCCCCATACACCTACCCCGCCATGGAGGGGCTCAGTGAAGGTGGTGGTGAAGGTGTGGAGGTGTCGGATCGGGTCACGCAGATCATAAAAGGAGATCCGCCCGGCCTCATAATCCAGATATATCCTGACTCTGTTACTGGAGATATTGGGGGGTAATGGGATCTGATTACTGTCATGTATCACTGAATACTCATCATCTTCCCAATCCAAACCCCAGGACTTGTTATTATATCCAATCAGTGACTGCATTCCTCCTCCTCTCCTCCCTATACTGGGGTAACACATCCCGACTCTCCATCTATCTGACCCCCCGACATCCACTTCCCAGTAATGTCGCCCTGAGGAGAAACTCCGACTGCCTAACACCTGAGAATAACGCTTAAATCTCTCTGGAGTATCTGGGCGATTCTGGTTTACATCTGACCTGGATACAGTTTTCCTGTCATCTGATATCTGTAGATTATTATGAGCTGTGCTCACATCCAGTAATATGTCTTCAGCTTCCTGTATATAGAAGGATACATTTACCCCTGTTATTATATCAGATAATGTGTGTAATGTGTGTGAGAGCCCAGCCACATCCAGACCCCCTCCATCATGGAGGAGTCTATCATGTCTCTCTCTGTCCTCATCATCTCCATCCTCAGTATCACACAAGTCACCTGCGTCTGATTCCTGTAAGACAGTCAGTGGATCCGTCATGTTACACAGCTCCTCAATGTCACGCATCTTCCTGGACAGCTCGTCCTTCTTTATTTCCAGCTCCCGGATCATATCCACCACAGAGATGGAGACCCGCTCTGCCCTCCCGGAGATCTCACTCAGGACTCTCTTCTCCAGGTCCTCCAGACGTCTCCTGAGCTCTCTAAACAGGGCAGAGGCTCTCTCTGTGTCACCGGCTACTTTTCCTTCTACTTTCCTCCTGTGTTCCTGCAGACTCTGGACTCTTTCCTCCGTCTCCTCTCTCTGTGTCAGAAGTTTCAGCAGAACATTCCTCAGTGTCTTCTTCTTCTTCCCAGAAGCCTCATCCAGTGACTCCATCTTATGGCCGGTGTGTCCTCCAATCAGACAACAAGACGTACAGATACAGATATCATCCTCAGTGCAGTAATACTCCAGGATCTTCTTATGGACGGAGCACTTCCTGCTCTCCATGGACAAGGTGGGGTCACATAAGATGTGTTCTGGAGACTTCTTGTGGACTCTCAGGTGTTTATCACACAGAGAAACCTCACAGAGCAGACAGGATCTAACAGCAGGTACAGGAGAGTCCACACAGTGAGTACAGAGGACCCCGGACTCCTCCTGATCGGGCTGAGCAGACAGGAAATTCTCCGCTATGTTACGCAGTTTCCTGTTCCTCTGCAGTGCCGGACGACCCTGAAACTTCTTTCTGCATTCAGGACAGGAATGACCTTCAGACCTCTCCTGTGTATCCAGCACACGATCAATACAGACCCGGCAGAAGTTGTGTCCACATCTCAGCATTACAGGATCTGTATAAATGTCCAGACAGACGGAACATTGCAGCTGAGCTCTCAGATCAGCAGACGCCATCGCTGACAGCAGAAGAGAGAAATGAAAGTGAAATGCAATTGAACCGGATATATCTTTCCTGTACAGGGCGAGGCCGAGCTCATCTACCAGCATTTGTTTTCATCCCCTTAGTGACACTTCAGAAAATGTTTTCTCTTCCGGAGAACGGAGCAATTTTGCAATTTTTGCTCTGTGTTTGCTTAACCAAAATTTCAATCTTCCTCATTCATGACACCTACACATATTATTTACCGCTTTAATTTGATGTGACATATGCATATATAAATTCTTATTTTTTTCTAAAAAATTCAATTATTTTTTTTTTTAACCAGTTGACATCTTTTATATTGTAAAGCGCTGCGCAAACTGTTGGCGCCATATAAATACTATGTAATAATAATAATAATAATAATTGTAGCTAACAGAAAGTCATTCATAATAAATTATTTTATTTGTCCTGAATTATAGGGTATATCATATGTCTGGGATTTCAGTTTTTTTTGGAGTTATAGGTCACAAAATACAAAGAGTGAAATACATTTTTACAATATTTTCTTTTTTGTTTTTTTACTTTTTTCTCTTTTTTAAATGTTTAAAAATTCTAAAAAAACTTTATTTTTTATTTGTTTTTAATTTACTTATTTTTAACTCGGGGGCACTAAGGCGTTATTTTTTTCATTTAAAGGGGCTTTGATACTTAGTATCTCTAAGTAGAATACAGTATTCTGCTGAGAGACTCTTTGTATCAATTTGAAAAAACACACAGCCGGCTAGCTGTATACAAATCACTGCTGAGAGCTGCCGGCTGTGTGACTGTCACGGCTCTGCGATCACAGTGATCAGCTCTGGCTGTGATCGCAGAGCTGTGACCACCTAAACTTCTAAACTTCTGTTGAGCGTCTGCCTCGGACCTCAAGGGACCCATCAACAGCAGTGACTCAGTGAGCTGCTGGTCCCTTCATGGACCAGCACTCATTGTACCGCATGACTGGATTATCCCGCCACCGGTCGTTAACAAACTGATTTATAGTGACGGGATAATCTCGTCATAGGTTGGGAAGGGGATAAAAAGAAATTCCCTTTTGTCATAACTGAGAGGCCCAAAGAGAGAGGCAGAGTTTCTTCACAAAGTTTTCTTAGAATCTGGCCCCCAAACCATTAATATACTACACAGGATTACCATCTACTCACACCACTGCTGGCCTGCCATCCATTACTATCTCTTGCCTACACTTCCGGCCTGCTACGCATTATCATCTTATTCCACTGATTAATTGCTTATTGTACAATATTTTTGCCTTGAGTCTTTAACATAATTCAATGTCGTTTTTATTTCTAGATAAAACGTGCCTCGCCTCTCACTCCTCAAATGTGGCCTACTAAAAAGGCTTACACGTGTCTGTGTAATACTTCTGCTTTGTGTCTCTGACATAATCCCATGTCCTTTATATTTCTGGATTAATTATGACTTGTCTCTCCCTCTTCTAATCTGACCTGCTAAAAAGGCTTTCATGATGTGCAGTGTGTCTCTGCAATATTTCTGCCTCTTGTCTCTGTTATAATCTGCTGTCATTTCTATTTGAGTTTCTTTAAACCCTTCCTTGTCTCTCCCTCTTACACTGCTGCCCAATCAAGCTGCTTACATACCCTCCAGCCGTTGTTCTCTATGTCTGACTATTGTCTCTGAAATATGACTTTGTAATTTATATTTCTTCATAACAATTCCTTACCTCTGGAATATGGGATTATGGCTTTGAAGTTTTTTTTTGCACTCTGTATTGAACTTTATTTAAACTTTGTAGACAATACAGTGTGGTAATGCACTAATAGAAGTTCACATGATATGAAACTGATAGCTGTTGGATCTGTTCTGTCTACTACTTTAAATGCTCCATTCTGACTAGTAGTAACTAGATAAAAAAACATGTGTTGCCACAAAAACAACCTAGAAATACTTTTTTCATGTTAAAATGAATCAAATAGGGACTGTGCTGCTTTATGTAAGACAAGAAATAATGTAAATGATAAGAAATACATAACATGTACAAGATATGTGATGCCAGGATACAATGTCATTGACTCTGTCCCCAAGGATCGCAATGTTCTGTAACACCACAAATAGCCTAAATTCATTTCTGTAGTTAGTCATTTGAAGAATTTGTGGGGTATTTTCAAGTCACCCTCAAATATGCAAAAAATAAGAAGCAATCTCCCCGGCTGAATGGTATTTTTAAAAACATTTTTTGCATTGGCACATGTCCTCCAGGGCAGTGCCCAGCTCCCCATGCACTTTGCTTGACAATCTCTTGCCAATTAGCCATGAAAATGGAGAGAATTCATTTTCAAGATTCGCTTCTCATTGACTTCAGTGGGGTTCACATTAAGGTTCACAATTGGGAAAATTGTTGGCATATTTTTGGCATCCGCAAATCAAACCCGAGCAAGTTCACCCAACACTAGCACATACTGTAATGTTTGGGGGACTTAGCACATATGGTGATCGCTTAAGGAACAGTCTTGAAGCCGTTTTAAACATAAACAGGACAGTCTTTTTTAATTTCTTCAACACAAAATACAGTTTGCAGATGTTTCAGCATGTAGACAATGTCTCACCGCTCCCTGCCTCTCCCAACCGCAGTAGTAGTGACACCAGCATCCCAGCACAGCGGCCAGGACATACAGCTGTCACAGAGTGTACTGTGATTCAGTGTAAAAAAACGGCACATCTGAAGATAGCGCTAGGTCTTATTTTCGGGGTAGGTCTTACTTTCGGGGAAACACGGTACTATGCCGGTTTTTTTACACTGAACCAGGCCCGTCCTTAATACTGATCGGACCCTGGGCAAACATTTTCTTGGAACAGGAATTTCTCTCACCTCCCCAAAAAAAAAAACCAGCACACATAGATCATGTTGCGCTAGGAATAGAAAACAGTGTATGATAGATTGCCAGCTGCAACAATGTGTGGTGAAAACCCGTGTAAATGAGTAGCTAGTATGTTGCGCTAAGCCTTGATATACAAATTATGTGACATAAATTCACCTCTAATGGGTGCCTTGTGAAATTAATTTAAATAAATAGTGGTTATAAAATAAATACGTGAAAAACAGATGAATAGATATATAAAATATTGTGTATGTGATCAGTGAAAATAATTCTTATTAGATGGGAAGGCAATTGGAAAATCAGACCAAAATATATAGATAGTAACTCATAAAAATGTCCTGTGATCGTGATTCAACCTTGTGCATCAAAACTGGACAAAGATAGGTCAATCCTAGGTAACTAAATACATTATATATGTGTGATTAATTAAATAATTCGTTGAAAAAGTGCATGAAATCTAAAATTCACACGTATAATGGGTATAATCTTAAATAAAGTGTCTGTAATCGTGATAAGACCTTATATACAGCTGTAGATAATTGTTTAAAGCTGGACTAGAAAGGGTCAATCCCGGGTAAAATAACTGTGATGGTTCTGGTAGTTATGTCCGAACAATCCCCTATTACACCTCGCCGGTGAATAGTAAAGTGTGGCGGATACAGTTACTTATCTTTCCTCCCGGACATCACATAAGGATAAATGTTGATGTTGGGTTAGTTCCAAAAGTGTCTCTGAAGCAATCTCTTATGGTTTTAGTTCATTGTTCATTTCCACAGTCTGTTTCCAGATAGTCAGGTTGGACGCAACTCTCTACTTCCCCTCCGGTTAAACAAGTGAACTTATTATCTACAGCTGTAGGTCTTATCACCACTGGCGGAACTACCAGGGTCGCAGCAGTCGCAATTGCGACCGGGCCTCGGCGTTCGGCCACTTGGGGGGGGGCCCAGCGAGGAAGAAGAGGGCCCCCCCTCCAGAGAGTTGCCGCTACATCCCTGCACAGCCACCCGTAGCATGTACGGGCAGCTGTGTGCGGCAGGGATGCATTGCCGTCCGCACGAGACCGGCACAGTTCCTTGCGGCCTCGGCTCGCCTGGTTCTGGGCGCAGCGTGAAGCATCATCCAGCCGGCGCAGCAGCCAATGAGTGGGAGCGGTGTAATCCCCGCCCCCTCATCACACAGAACTGCTGCCCAGTGCCGACTAGAGCTGCCGCGGACACGAAGGGGGAGACAGGGAGCTGGAAGTATGAAGGTGACATGGGAAAGCTGGGGACATGAAGCGGGAGATAAAGGGGAGCTGGGGACATGAAGGGGGAGATAAAGGGGAGCTGGGGACATGAAGGGGGAGATAATGGGGAGCTGGGGACATGAAGCGGGAGATAATGGGGAGCTGGGGACATGAAGGGGGAGATAATGGGGAGCTGGGGACATGAAGGGGGA